>NC_041382.1:650369463-650447055 GCF_002162155.2 Triticum dicoccoides
TAGCGCGGCGGCGGCGGCCTAGGGTTAGGGTTAGGGCGCGACGCGGGGCTCAAGGCGAGCTGGGGCGCTGGTGGGCTGGTCGGCTCGGGCGGGCACCTTATAAAGGCTGCCCCAGGCGGAGTCCCGCTCGGGTAAGGCCCGGAGTCGGTTCGCGTTTTTTTTAAATAATAACGCGCAGAAAAACAAATAAAAGAAATACTAAACGGACTCCAAAAATCCCGAAATAAATTTTCCCCGGCTTCTAAAATCAAGTCGCACAGGATGAACATTTATTTGGGGCCTAAATGCAATTTTGAAAAATGCACATTTTTCCTAAATTCAAATAAAATAGCAAATAAAACCAAATAAAATCTTATTTGATTTTTTATTAAATCCTCAATATTTCTTTATTTTGGGAAAGTCATTTTATTCCCTCTCTCATATTTTTGCAAATGGAAATTATTGAAGATAAAATAAATAAAATCAAATGATCCTATTTTCAAAATTTGAGACAAGTCAAATATGAAAATAACGAAATCCCCAACTCTCTCCGAGGGTCCTTGAGTTGCGAAAAATTTCTAGGATCAACCAAAATGCAATAGATATGATATGCAATGATGATCTAGTGTATAACATTCCAAATTGAAAATTTGGGATGTTACAAACCTACCCCCCTTAAGATGAATCTCGCCCTCGAGATTCGGGTTGGCTAGATAATAGGTGAGGGTGGTCCTTCAGCAAATCTTCCTCTCGTTCCCAGGTGGCTTCATCCTCTGTGTGGTGGCTCCACTGAACCTTGCAAAACTTGATAACCTTGCTGCGGGTGACTCGACTGGCATACTCTAGAATCTTAACTGATTTCTCCTCATAGGTCAAATCACTATCCAACTGAATTGCTTCCAGTGGTACCGTATCTCTCAGCGGTATGTCAGCCATCTCCGCGTGGCACTTCTTCAACTGGGATACATGAAATACGTCGTGAACTCCTGACAATCCTTCGGACAATTCCAACTTGTAGGCTACTTCTCCCATACGTTCCAATACTTTGTATGGGCCTACAAAACGTGGCGCTATCTTTCCCTTAACTCCAAAGCGCTTAACTCCTCAAAGTGGTGATACTCGAAGATAAACTCGGTCTCTGACTTAGTAAACTGTCTCCTTGCATTTAGAATCTGCATAAGTCTTCTGCCTAGATTGAGCTACCTTTAGCCTGTCGTGAATTAATTTCACTTTCTGTTCAGATTCCTTTATCAGATCCGGTCCAAACAACGGGCGATCTCCAACTTCATCCAAGGACAATGGGGTCCCGCACCTCCTTCCGTACAAGGCTTCGAAAGGGGCCATCTTCAAACTAGTTTGGTAGCTATTGTTGTAAGAGAACTCTGCATATGGCAAATTCTCATCCCAACTAGATCCGTAATCTAGCGCACAAGCTCTTAGCATATCCTCCAAGATCTGGTTGACTGTCTCAGTCTTTCCATCTGTCTGTGGGTGAAAAGCTGTGCTGAACTCCAGTCTGGTTCCCAAAGTCTCATGCAACTGATTCCAGAACTTTGAAGTAAACTGGGTTCCTCTATCTGATACAATGCTCCTTGGAACTCCATGCAGACATACGATTCTGGTCATGTATATCTTTGCCAACTTTGCACTGGTATAGGTAGTCTTCACTGGAATGAAATGAGCTACCTTTGTCAAACGATCGACTACAACCCATATCAAGTCATAGCCTGAATGTGTTCTGGGCAATCCTGTAATAAAATCCATGCCTAGCTTATCCCACTTCCATTCGGGTATCGGCAATGGTTGTAGCAATCCTGCTGGCTTCTGATGCTCTGCCTTCACTCTCTGACATACATCACAAACTGCTACGTACTCCGCAATATCCTTCTTCATTCTGGTCCACCAGAAAATATCCTTCAAATCCAAATACATCTTGGTATTTCCTGGGTGAATCGAATATGGTGAATCATGGGCCTCTTGCAGAATTAGCTTCCTAAGCTCCGAATCATTTGGCACATAAACACGGTCTTCAAACCATAAGGTATCGTGCTCATCCTCATGAAATTCCTTAGCTTTTCCTTTGCTAATTTTCTCCTTAATAAAAGCAATCTCCTTGTCAGTCCTTTGGGCTTCTCTGATTTTATCCATCAATGTAGACTGAATCTCCAATGCTGCTACATAGCCTCTCGGGACTATTTCTAAACATAACTCTCGAAGATTTTCGGCTAACTCCCTTGGTAATTCTCCCGTCATTAGGGTGTTGACATGGCTCTTACGGCTTAATGCGTCAGCTACTACGTTAGCCTTTCCGGGGTGATAATGCAATTTCATATCATAATCCTTGATGAGCTCCAACCATCTCCTTTGTTTGAGATTCAACTCCTTCTGTGTGAAAATATACTTCAAACTCTTATGATCCATATACACCTCGCAATGGTTTCCAATCAGAAAATGTCTCCAAGTCTTCAGTGCATGCACTACGGCTGCTAACTCCAAATCATGCGTAGCATAATTCAACTCATGAGGCTTAAGCTGTCGTGAGGCATATGAAACAACTCTCCCTTCCTGCATAAGCACTGCTCCAAGTCCTCGACGTGAAGCATCGCAATACACCTCATAATCCTTGGTCTGGTCTGGCAGAATCAACACTAGTGAAGTAACCAAACGTTTCTTCAACTCCTGAAAACTAGCCTCACATTCCTCCGTCCATATGAACTTGGTATCCTTCAACAACTCCGTCATAGGCTTCGCAATCTTTGAGAAATTCTCAATAAACCTCCGGTAGTATCCTGGGAGTCCAAGAAAACTCCGGATCTCTCCCACGGTGGTTGGTGCTTCCCACTTGGTCACGGTATCAACTTTAGTGGGGTCTACTGCTATACCTTCTCCGGATATAACGTGTCCGAGAAATCCAACTTCCTTCAACCAAAACTCACATTTGCTAAACTTGGCATATAACTGATGTTCCCTGAGCTTTCCAAGAACCAAACACAAATGTTCCTTATGCTCCTCTTCATTCTTTGAGTAAGCCAGGATATCATCAATGAACACTACGACGAACTTATCCAAGAACTCCATAAACACCTTGTTCATCATGTTCATAAAATATGCAGGTGCGTTAGTCAGACCAAATGATATAATGTAGGATCGAAAGTATGTCTAGAGGGGGGTGATTAGACTACTTGACCAAATAAAAACTTGACCTTTTCCCAATTTTAGTTCTTGGCAAATTTTAGCTATTTTAGGACAAGTCAAGCAATCATCACACAATTCAAGCAAGCATGCAAAGAGTATATTGGCAGCGGAAAGTAAAGCATGCAACTTGCAAGAATGTAAAGGGAAGGGTTTGGAGAATTCAAACGCAATTGGAGACAGGGATGTTTTTCCCGTGGTTCGGATAGGTGGTGCTATCCTACATCCACGTTGATGGAGACTTCAACCCACAAAGGGTAATGGTTGCGAGAGTCCACACAGGGCTCCACCCACAAAGGGTAACGGTTGCGCGAGTCCACACAGGGCTCCACCCACGAAGGGTCCACGAAGAAGCAACCACCCACAAAGGGTCCACGAAGAAGCAACCCATGAAGCATCTTCCAATTCCTTCATTTGGTGAGTCAAATATGTCGTAGGAGTTGGTTGACACAAGTGCTAGACCGGCAACACCTTCATCTTGAGTATCTTCGGAGTCGTAGTGATAACTTCTCTCGGAGTGGCTGTCGGAGTCGGAGCCGGATACCCATTCACCAACATGAGCTTGATGTCTTCGTCTTGTGTAGCTCCTTGATGATTTTTCCTTCCTTTCCGAATCCTTGCTTCTCCGTGAGTATCTTCGTTCATAACGATCATCTCTACTCCTTCTCTCTCTTGGTGGTGATTCTTTGCTTCTTCTTTTTGGAGAATCTTCTCTTCTCTTGTAGGGAGCCGTACACTCATTGGAATAGTGTCCGGGTCTTCCACAACTGTAGCAGTTTCGCTCTCGACTAGAAGATCTTTTGTCATTGTAGGACCTTGACTTGAAGCTTCTATCTTTGCTTCTACTCTTGTAGAACTTGTTGAAGTTCTTCACCATTAAGCTCAATTCTTCATTGAAGTCTTGTTTCTCACTTGATGATGTAGGGGCTTCACATGAGGCTTTATAGGCACCACTTGATTTGTTGTGAAGTTCCTCTTTATCCTTAAGTGACATCTCATGAGCAACAATTCTTCCAATCACCTCCGTTGGCTTGAGATCTTTGTAATTGGGCATCATTTGGATCAATGTGCACACGGTATCATATTTTCCATCCAAGGCTCTTAGAATCTTCTTGATGATGAATCTGTCGGTCATCTCTTCACTTCCTAAGCCGGCAATCTCATTTGTGATGAGAGCAAGCCTAGAGTAGATTTCAGCTACACCTTCACCATCCTTCATCTTGAACTTGTCAAGTTGGCTTTGAAGCACATCCAACTTGGATTCCTTGACGGAGTCGGTACCTTCGTGCATATCAATCAAAGTGTCCCAAATTTCCTTCGCATTCTCAAGACGGCTGATTTTGTTGAATTCTTCGGGGCACAATCCATTGAAGAGAATATCACAAGCTTGAGCATTGTATTGCAACATCTTCAACTCATCCGCGGTAGCTTCACGGTTTGGTTCTCTCCCATCAAAGAAGTCACCTTGCAAATCAACACACACAATATCCCAAACGGCGGGGTTATGTCCAAGAATATGCATTTTCATTTTATGCTTCCAACTAGCAAAATTAGTACCATCAAAGTAGGGACCTCTACGGTGGTAATTTCCCTCGCTAGACGCCATACTCTCCTAGGTTGTGAAACCAAGGCTATGACCACCAAAAGCTATGGAGATCAAAGCAAATGGAGACCAAAGCTCTGATACCACTTGTAGGATCGAAAGTATGTCTAGAGGGGGGTGATTAGACTACTTGACCAAATAAAAACTTGACCTTTTCCCAATTTTAGTTCTTGGCAGATTTTAGCTATTTTAGGACAAGTCAAGCAATCATCACACAATTCAAGCAAGCATGCAAAGAGTATATTGGCAGCGGAAAGTAAAGCATGCAACTTGCAAGAATGTAAAGGGAAGGGTTTGGAGAATTCAAACACAATTGGAGACACGGATGTTTTTCCCGTGGTTCGGATAGGTGGTGCTATCCTACATCCACGTTGATGGAGACTTCAACCCACAAAGGGTAACGGTTGCGAGAGTCACACAGGGCTCCACCCACAAAGGGTAACGGTTGCGCGAGTCCACACAGGGCTCCACCCACGAAGGGTCCACGAAGAAGCAACCACCCACAAAGGGTCCACGAAGAAGCAACCTTGTCTATCCCACCATGGCCATCGCCCACACAGGACTTGCCTCACTAGCGGTAGATCTTCACGAAGTAGGCGATCTCCTTGCCCTTACAAACTCCTTGGTTCAACTCCACAATCTTGTCGGAGGCTCCCAAGTGACACCTAGCCAATCTAGGAGACACCACTCTCCAAGAAGTAACAAATGGTGTGTAGGTAATGAACTCCTTGCTCTTGTGCTTCAAATGATAGTCTCCCCAACACTCAACTCTCTCTCATAGGATTTGGATTTGGTGGAAAGAAGATTTGAGTGGAAAGCAACTTGGGAAGGCTAGAGATCAAGATTCATATGGTAGGAATGGAATATCTTGGTCTCAACACATGAGTAGGTCGTTCTCTCTCAGAACATACGAGATGGAATGGTGTATGTGTTCTGATAGCTCTCTCCTCGAATGAAGAGGGGGTGGAGGGGTATATATAGCCTCCACACAAAATCCAACCGTTACACAGTTTTCCAATCCCGGTGGGACCGAATGAAACTCGGTCGGACCGAAAATGTAAACCTAGTGACCGTTAGAGATTTTCGGTGGGACTGACAAGCAACTCGGTAGGACCGATATGGTTAGGGTTTGGGCATAACGTAATCTCGGTGAGACCGATCACACAAACTCGGTGAGACCGAATTTGGTAATTAGCTAACCAGAGAGTTGGTCAGGCAAACTCGGTGGGACCGATTTGCTCTTTCGGTGAGACCGAAAAGTTACAAAGGGGAAACACTGAATTTACATTGCAATCTCGGTGGGACCGATTTACTCTTTCGGTGAGACCAAAAAGTTACGAAAGGGAAACAGAGAGTTTGCAATCGCATCTCGGTGAGACCGAGATCCCTATCGGTAGAACCGAATTGCTAGGGTTTGGCAGTGGCTAATGACAAGTGAAACTCGGTGGCGCCGGATAGGAAGAATCGGTAGGACCGAGTTTGGCTTAGGGTTTAGGTCAAATGTGGATATGGGAAAGTAGTTGAGGGTTTTGGAGCATATCACTAAGCACATGAAGCAAGAGGCTCATTAAGCAACACCTCATCCCTCCTTGATAGTATTGGCTTTTCCTAAAGACTCAATGTGATCTTGGATCACTAAAATATAAGATGAAGAGTCTTGAGCTTTTGAGCTTGAGCCAATCCTTTTTCCTTAGCATTTTGAGGGTTCCACTTTCACATCCATGCCATGCCAATCATTGAGCTTTCCTGAAATAATCATCTTGGAATAGCATTAGCTCAATGAGCTATATGTTGTTATGAATTACCAAAACCACCTAGGGATAGTTGCACTTTCATATAACGGTATACTCGTATAACCCATACCTGGTGGTAAAAGCCGTCTTGGGTATATCCTGTTCCCAAATCTTCAACTGGTGGTATCCTGATCACAGATCGATCTTGGAAAATACCTTAGCTCCTTGCAATCGATCAAATAGATCATTGATCATCGGTAGTGGGTACTTGTTCTTGATGGTTACTTCATTCAATCCTCGATAATCGACAACCATCCTTAATGATCCATCCTTCTTCTCCACTAGAAGTACTGGCGATCCCCAAGGTGAAGAACTTGGTCGAATATAACCTTTATCCAGTAACTCCTTAATTTGCTTCTTAATTTCCACCAAATCCTTTGCAGGCATCCTATATGGTCTCTTTGATATTGGCCCTGTGCCTGGCAATAGCTCAATAAAAAACTCAATATCTCTATCCGGTGGCATGCCTGGCAACTCTTCTGGAAATACTTCGGGGAAATCCTTCACTACTGGTACTTCCTCCTGCACAACTCCTGTTAAGCAATTTACTTGAGTCCTCTTTGGCACATGTCGGGATACATACTTGATCCTTCTCCCTTCTGGGGTGGTAAGCAAAATTGACTTACTAGCACATTCAATATTCCCTTCATACTTTGATAACCAATCCATGCCTAATATCACATCCAATCCTTGAGATTCCAATACTATTAGGTCTGAGGGAAAAACATAGTTACCAATCCTTAATGGTAACCGATCACACCATAGACTAGCCATATATTCTGCTCCAGGCGAGGTTACTAACATGGGTGACCTAAGGGCTTGGGTTGGCAGTTTATACTTATCCACAAATTCCCTTGATATGTATGAATGCGATGCACCAGTATCGAAAAGAACGAGTGCAGTAAATGACTTAACCAAAAACTTACCGATTATTGCATCCGGCTGCTCTTCAACCTCCTCCACACTAACATGGTTCACCTGTACCATGTTGAAAGGGTTCGGCTTCCTCCTAGAGCTTCCATTGCCATTTGCATTCTGTGATTCAGGACATTCATTGGCATAATGTCCGGTCTTCTGGCACTTAAAGCAAGTGACTTGGCTCAGGTCTTTCTTGGCTAGGGTTGATGGGTTGGTGCGGTTCTGGCCGTTGCTTCCTCCATTCCCATTACCATTCTTGGGGCCATTGTGATTGTGCGTGCTACCTCCTCCATGGGTATGCTGAAAATGTCCTCCTGGTCTAGGGGTAAATCATGGCTTCTGCTGAGCTCCTGAATTGTACTTTCCTTGTGTATACTTCCTCTTGCGATTTTCAATTTGCTGCTGCTTCCCTTAAATCATAAGAGCATGATCTACCAACTCCTGGTAGTTGTTGAAGGTTGCTACCATCAACTGCATGCTCAACTCATCATTCAGTCCTTCCAGAAACTTCTCCTGCTTAGCGGCATCCATAGCAACGTCATCTGGGGCATAACGTGCTAGCTTACTAAAGTCCTCCACATACTGGCCAACTGTCCGTCCTCCTTGGCGCAAGTTGCGAAACTCTCGCTTCTTCATGGCCATAGCTCCTGATGAAACATGGGCAGTTCGAAAAGCCTGCTGAAACTGGTCCCATGTGACAGTATCGACAGGGAAACTGGCTGTGAAATTCTCCCACCATGATGCTGCGGGTCCTTCAAGCTGATGTGCGGAAAACTTCACCTTCTCCGCATCCGTGCATACTGCTATGGTCAACTCTCTAGCTGACTTGCGGAGCCAATCATCTGCTACTATCGGCTCAGTGCTACTGGAAAACACCGGTGGATTCAGCCTAAGAAAACGGGCTAAGTGATCAATAGGTGGTGGTGGTGGTGGGTTGTTGTTGTTGTTCCCATGATTCTGATTCTGGACTAGCAACTGCATCAATGTGTTCTGCTGCTGGATCAACTGGGTGAGCTCTGGTGGAAAGGTAAATCCGGGGTCAAGTCTCGGAGGCATCTGAGGGTTTAGAAAAGATGAGATTTAAGAATAGAGGGGGTCTAAAGAGAAAACACTACCCATATGCACATGAGGCAAAAGCAAACAATTAACTTCATTTAATCAAACAAGGGCATACAAGCGATCTAACTATCGCAAAAGTGCTCGGACTACTATATTTACATGGTGGACTACTACTACTACTGATGAGGTGGTCTACTAGAAATATTCTTCGGTTGCAGACTCCATGATATCTGCTCCGGCTTCATCAACATAGTCATCATCGCTATCATCTGGATCCGAGTCGGTGTCATCGATGATGATGTAGTCTTCCAGGCAAATCTCCTTGGGTTCTTCGTCTTCATCTACTGGCGTAGGGCCTCCCACAAATATTCCAATCTTCTTGATCAGATCGTCATTCTTCCCCACGAATACTTCGATTTCCTCTTTCATAATCTTCACATGTAGCCTTGAGTTCTTCCTCCAGTTCCTTGATTCTTGTTTTTGCCTTCTTCAGGTCTATCATGTCGGTGCACATCTGGTTCTCATGACGTCAAATGTGCTTGTTTAACTCCTGGATAAAAGTTGCAATTGATCTATCCTTTCTGGTGCTGATCATTTCCCAGTGCTCATCTCGGCGCCCACAAATCTGGTAGATAGTATCCTTGAGATCATTGCGGTAGACTTCTCCAATGCGTCCCATGGCGATGTGAGCTGCCATGCTCTTTCCTAGACTCCAAGTTGGTGCATCAAAAGAAAACTCTATGGGCTCAGTGACAGGCATAAACGTCCTTCCTAGAACTTGAACTTGAATCATCCAGCGCTCTTCTTCAGGTAAAGTGGCGTTGTAGGTTTCGGTTAAGCTTGGTACTCCTACGTTCAGGTATCTAGTGACTTCCTTCAAGTGACGTCCAAAGGGTGTATCTTCATTCGGTTGTGTGAACTTGTTCCTTGCATCCGCCATCCTAAAGAGTAGAAAAGATGAGAGGTCAGAAGAGAAGAGAGTGAGTAGTGATCTAGGTCTTTAGCTTAGTGGTCGTGTCCTACAGTCAGCGTGTGCTCTGATACCATCTTGTAGCGACCAGACCTCAAACGGTCCAATCTCTGTGCTCCAGTGTCATCCCTGGATCAGTAATGCTGACATCACATAGTACTTGAAGGATTTATAACAAAGTAGCAATCACACACTTATTACATCGAGTGTCTCAAAAGAGATCTTATTACAATAAAATATGGCTTAAGGCCATCTAATAACGATAACAGCGGAAGGCTTGGAAGATAAGTGAGTCCATCAACTCCAACGGCATCACTGAGTATAGAACCATGACCTAAAACTCCTTAATCATCGTCTGAAAAGTCTGCAACATTAATGTTGCAGCCCGAAAACGGGTTAGCACATGGAATATGCTGGCAATGTAACACATAGAGAGTAATGGAATGAAACAACTATACTATATGCATATTTGACTGGTGGAAAGCTCTATGGTTACAGTTTTTGCGTAAAGCCAATTTTTCCCTACTGCAAAGGAATAGATTTTATTTAACTATTATGGTGGTTGTTGAACATTGAGAATGGTTGACAGCATCCTCAATCCCAATTAAGTAACATCATTAAACAAACCCATCAAATTAAATTTTATAGTAACATGTTGAGATTCACATGATAATCCAGGTACTAGATACTCAAGATGTCTATAACCGGGGACACAGCTAACCATGATTAGTTTATACACTCTGCAGAGGTTTGCGCACTTTTCCCCACAAGACTCGATCTCCTCCGTTGGGATTCTCGCACCACATGGTGTCTGAGAAACGGATGACCGAGACATGGTCTTTCAGAAGCGCTAGCACCTTACGATGGGTAGACCGTACCACTTACATCTCGTACATCTGCTAGTCTACCACTGTAAGAGTTCGCACGACTTAGTCAACTATGCTAGAGCCCATAATAGCTTATGGCTGCACACGGAAGTTTCTAGCATGAAAAATCTCATGATCCCTTTGAGCCTGGGTGGCGGTCCAAAAGAAAACAGGCAATGCTGGAATACCCAGGTATCTCAATCCACCCAGATGTGTATTTAAGTTGCCACCTTAGATAAACCATTGATTTAAAAATCTCACATATGTCATGGATATCACTCACCCAATCCACGTCTACTAGCATAGCATAGCAATAATAAGCAAACGTAGAAGTAACTCCCAAAGGTTTGATAATAAACAGGTAATAGGTACTACCTCAACTACTTCCCAAACCTACAATTTATTTATATCCTAATCATGCAATGTGTGGGGATTGATCTAATGCAATAAAACTGGGTAGTAGAAGGTATGATCAAAGTGTTACTTGCCTTGCTGATGATCCGCGAAACTTAGTGATTCGAAGTAACAAGTAGCGCACTCCGGGTACTCTATCGCAAACAAACAAGCATACAATAAGTACTCAACTAATGCATGGGTAAAACTCTAATAAGAGATCTAACTAGAAAGTTCAACTTAAGAACTCCGGTTGGCAAAAAGAATCAAATCGAACGAAGCAACGAAAGACAAACGGCAAAAGAAACAGGCTTCGATTACTATTCTGGATCTAGGGCAATTTTTATAGTGGCAAAAACTTGTTTGAGTTGGTTAAACGGAAAGAGGGTTTCGAGATGAAACTCCAGGCGCTTGAATCGCCTGATTCCGATAAACGAGCAAAAAGTTATACTAAAACAAAAATCGAATCAGAAATCGCGATCAGAAAAATCACAGATTTAATCCGAGAAAAAGAAAAACGACGAACAGTTTAACAAACGAACGCTCATTACTTGGATCTAAACGACGAACACATTCGTTAAAACGAACGAACGAGCGAACGCTCGCTAATTGGCCTAAACCAAAAAAAAACCGTTCTAAAAAACGGATCTAAAAAAATAAACCGCGGCTTAAAAAAAAACTGGGCGGTTTTCTAAAGAAAATCGCTGGCGACAGCGGCTACCTCGGCGGCGGGTCCGGCGGGCGGCGGGGCGGCTCCGGCGAGGCGGCGCGGGGCGGCGCGCGGCAGCGGCGGCTGCGGCGACCTAGGGTTAGGGTTAGGGCACGGCGCGGGGCTCGAGGCGTGCTGGGGCGCTGGTGGGCTGGCCGGCTCGGGCGGGCGCCTTATAAAGGCTGCCCCGGGCGGAGTCCCGCTCGGGTACGGCCCGGAGTCGGTTCGCGTTTTTTTAAATAATAACGTGCAGAAAAACAAATAAAAGAAATACTAAACAGACTCCAAAGATCTCGAAATAAATTTTCCCCGGCTTCTAAAATCAAGTCGCACAGGATGAACATTTATTTGGGGCCTAAATGCAATTTTGAAAAACACGTTTTTTTCCTAAATTCAAATAAAATAGCAAATAAAACCAAATAAAATCTTATTTGATTTTTTATTAAATCCTCAATATTTCTTTATTTTGGGAAAGTCATTTTATTCCCTCTCTCATATTTTTGCAAATGGAAATTATTGAAGATAAAATAAATAAAATCAAATGATCCTATTTTCAAAATTTGAGACAACTCAAATATGAAAGTAACGAAATCCCCAACTCTCTCCGAGGGTCCTTGAGTTGCGAAAAATTTCTAGGATCAACCAAAATGCAATAAATATGATATGCAATGATGATCTACTGTATAACATTCCAAATTGAAAATTTGGGATGTTACAAGGCCCAAATGACTCTCTACATTATAGCTCTGTTCAATTGACTGAAGAAGATGTTGTTGCAACGTCAACCATCCTTGTGAACGGCAAATATGAGGACTGCAGTAAGGTTGGGTTAAACCCCTTCTGCAAACTCAACCTGACACCATTGGTGAAAACCCCTGACCTCTTTCTCTTTTTGTGTTTTCCTCAGTAGTTTAAATACTTGCATGACCTTTTAACCTGTATTTGTTTACAGGCCAAATCTGACTTCTGGAAGGCCAAGTATGATCATGAAGCTGCCAAGAAGGCTAGAGCCGCTGCCATAGCTGCCAGGAGAATGATCTAGAAGCCCAAGAAGAAGAAGACCGCATCTGACTTATTCCACCTGGATGATGCTTTTGAGTCGGAGGTAGCCCTTGACTCCCTTGGCCAATTTTTTAACTACCTTATTGACACTGACTATTGCCAGGACGAAACGGGGGCCAGCCAGGCCGTGGAAGAAGAGGTAACTATTTCCTCCGACTCAGCCCCTTTGCCAAGACAGAAACTTCGACTGGTAACTCGAAAAGTAAGGTTTTCGCACCCTTTGGCTTATCTGGACCCTCATTTTCTTTTGAAAAAGCAGCAACATGAGAGCCGCTGTCAGGCCTGGACTAATGACGACGATGAACCACCTTCCGATTTACAACAAACTCCTCGAAAACGCCAGAACGAGGTTTCTTTCATCTTTGTCTTTTGCTTCCATTAACGGATCTATTCCCTTGCATCACTAACTTTATTTTACCTTTGCAGGAGGTTTCTCGCTCTTCTGGCGACTCGTCACAAACCCAATTTCCGGCTTTCAAGACTGCCCCTGGGTAAGGAAAAATCATCTTTCCTCTGTATCTTTAAAACTGCATCATTACACTAAATGTCTCATAAAATCTTTCTTAGTGGTCAAGCCAAATCCAAGAAGGCCAAGGTGGTTAAGCCGACAAAAGACCCGAAAGTTCCTGCACCTGAGCCGACCATGCCAACTCCCTCTCAAACTGAAACACCAGAAGACCCAGCTGTTCATACTCAATTGGACCCTCCTGAGTTGTCAGCCGATGAGGCCACCCTTAATCCGACCATTACTAAACCATCTAGCTCAGCTAACCCGCCAACAACTTCTGATACTGACATTTTGATTACCGATAGCCGGTTTGTTGAACCGGGAATCCCCACTGTATTAGCCCGGCATACTGCTAAGCAAGAGGCTTTAGAGAAGCAGAAAGTGTGGTTTGATATCTCCCATTACACTCACCTCAATATCAATGATGTACTGTCCGACTATCTCAATCATGTGCACTCCAGCCGTGACTCAGAAATCGAGATGGTCAAGCAATTGCAGCTAAAATATGAGGTATGTTCTCCGGTTTACTTATACTCTGCCAGCCCCCAAGTCTTCAGATGATGAACTTGAATGATCTGTAGACTTTATGATATAAGTTGATACTTTGCCTCTAGGTTTTTCAAAAGTCCAATAGAGTAGCGTAAACTTCACCTGTAGTCCCCAAGGGCTGGCTCAATTTATTATAAACGAACCGGTACTTAATTGCATAATAGTCTTTTACTAGTCCCAATAAGTATTGTGATCCGGATCAGTCTTGAAAAACTTTCTGAATATCATGCATTAGCCCCCAAGTGCCAACCATTGTTACTTTGTAAAACCCTTGGGACTTGAAACATATAAAAGTCATAAAAATTGCTTTGGTAGACATTAGCCCCCAAGTGTCAAGTGGTATTGCAGTGCAAAGTACTTGAGACTTGAACCCTTATAACTTTTAGTTTAAGTCTTGACACACCTGTGAATGTTTTGTAGAACGCCTTATCTGAGTTGGGCTCTCAATTGACGGATGCCAATACCCGATTGGCGGAGCATGAGACAGAGATAAATACCACTGCCTCTAAACTCCAATTAAGCCTCTCTGAATCTGAGAAATTGAAGACCAGCTTAGCAGCAAGAAAGAAATCCTGCACCGAAGAAAAGACACTGCTGATACAATGCGCTGATACAGCTGAGGCGGCTCTTGAGGAGATTACCACGGAGCTCACCGGCTTAAAAAACCGTGTGTCTCAAATGATCTCTGCCATCTTCGGTAAGTCATTTGTATTAATCACATATACCTTATTTTGACCAGGAATATAAGCCGCCTGCTGAGCCTTTGTTAAAAAACACTCGCAGGTCCACGAAGCACAAATCTGAGCCAAGACAGTGAGACAAAACTAAAGGCGGTTTATACCTTGGTGGAACAATTGTATACTGGTGCTCAACGAGCACTTGCTACTATCTCCCCTCCCAACCAAGGACCCAACCGGTTGAGTGATGTTTTGAAGAAGTTATCGATCTTACCCGCCAGGTTTCAAGAGGTCACACGATCCTGTGCCAGAGCCGGAGCCCTGACTGCCCTGAGCCGCTCCAAAGCTTGGGTGTCGGATCTAGATCCGATGGATGTGGCTAAGGGGTACCCTACCGTGAAGGAAGACGGGACTCCATTTGAGCAAGATGACTTTATTGCCTGTGTGAGGGGAGTTCGTCCTCAAGCTACCATTCTTGGAGAGGAGACCAACATCGATAAATATCAGCCGGGTTTTGATATGGAGAATAAGAAGACGGCGACTCCCTCTTATAAAGTGACGGATCTTATCCTGCCGGTTCGTCAACATACTTTTGCCCCAGAAATTGACCCGGCCGGCCTAATTGACGATGATGCTAAGTTCATTGCTCTGAACGGCTTTGACTGGTCCAATCCCAGCTTTCAACCAGCGGAGGGAGGTGAGCCGGCTAGGGGGAGTCATAACCATCTGAACAATGCAACTTTTAGCTTAAGACCTGCTTAAGAGAGAAAAAACAGTCTAACCTTTTGGGCTCTCAATGCCTTGTAATAGGTTAGTTTGAAAACTGCATATTTTGCCTATGCCATCGTGCATAAGATGTTGCATATGGCTCTTTTCCCATGATGTCAATATATATATATATGCGTTACATCCGTGGTTACATCTGTAATGTTTCAACTCTGTTCCTGTAAAAAATGAAAGAGCTGGCCTGGCGGTTTAGCACCGGACGGGTCAAAACACCCGATATATGACTTATGAAATTATCACAGTGGAAAAGACAAAACCCGATGTAAGTTAAACCAGGCTGGAAAAAACCTTTGATGAACGAAAAAACACAGGGAAACCTGTTCCTAAATGACACTGTCATACCTGTGTTCTTTGAATCTGGACTGCCGGTTTACCTGATCCGGATGATGAGGTTGATAACCCAATCTTTTGTAGAAGTCAATACTTCCATATGTCTTGATGACTATTATGCCTTGGCAACTCATTGTCAAATAACCGAACCGGTTTAATTTGAAACCATACTGACAATTAGATTGGAGATGATAAAAAAACAAGACAAAAACACTAGGCTTCAGACAATGTAAATCAAAACATTTAAATAAAAACTGGAGGCTTCTGATTCGAATACGATCAGTAAACCAGACCAAAGGGGTTAAGCTAAGATTCGAATACGATCATATAGCCCCCAGTGGCTTTGGCGTTGCGCTGATCAAGAGGGTACCGATAGCTGTGTTCTCTTTGGTTCGAATACGACCTATGTTTGAACAGGAAGCCCCCAAATGACCTTGAGAGGTTTTTAACGACCCCAATTCGAATACGATCCAAGTCGGACCCAAAAGGGGTTAAGCTATGATTCAGATACGATCAAGAAGCCCCCTAGTGAGTTTGGCTTTGAGCCGATCAAGAGGGTTATGACAACTATGTTCTCTTTGGTTCGAATACGACCTATGTTTGAACATGAAGCCCCTAAGTGACCATGAGGTTTACAGCTAGATTCGAATACAATCATGAGCCGGACCAAAAGGGCTAAGCTAGATTTGAATACGATCAGCCCCTTTTTGGTCATTTTTAAATAATGAAAATAATAAAGATATATGATCATTGAAAGGGAAAAGGAAAGAGGTCCTGCTTTATTATTTATCATAATATATACAACGTCAGAGTATGTACACGACAAGAGCCGGTGGCTTAAATATAGTATGGCCGAAGTTGAGCAATGTTCCATGGCCGGCGGGTCTCCTCCTCCGACTTACGTGAGTCTTTGTGTTCTCGAACGTCAATGAGGTAATATGACCCATTATTTAAGTTCTTGCTGACCACAAAGGGTCCTTCCCAAGGCGGGGATAGCTTGTGTGCATCAGACAGATCCTGGATGAGCCGGAGCACCAGCTCACGTTCTTGAAAGGTTCTGGACTTAACCCGGCGACTGTGATAACGGCACAGGTCCTGTTGATAAATTGCTGATTGAGCCGCCGCCAAATCTCTCTCCTTATCTAACAAGTCAAGTGCATCCTGTCGGGCTCGTTCATTATTAGCTTCAATGTAAGCCGCCACGCGAGGCGAGTCATGACGGATGTCACTAGGCAGCAGGGCACTGCTTCCGCTCCATAAACCATGAAGAAAGGTGTATAACATGTAGACCTGTTAGGAGTGGTATTAATACTCCACAGCACCGAGGGTAATTCCTCTACCCAACAACCCGGCGTCCGTTGTAAGGGAACCATAAGCCGGGGTGAGGGACTCCTGGATTAGGGGGTGTTCGGGTAGCCGGACTATACCTTCAACCGGACTCCTGGACTATGAAAATACAAGATTGAAGACTTCGTCCCGTGTCCGGATGGGACTTTCCTTGGCGTGGAAGGCAAGCTTGGAGATGCAGATATTCAAGATCTCCTACCATTGTAACCGACTCTGAGTAACCCTAACCCTATCCGGTGTCTATATAAACCGGAGGGTTGTAGTCCGTAGGCAATCAACTCCATACACAACAATCATACCATAGGCTAGCTTCTAGGGTTTAGCCTCCTTGATCTCGTGGTAGATCTACTCTTGTACTACCCATATCATCAATATTAATCAAGCAGGAGTAGGGTATTACCTCCATCGAGAGGGCCCGAACCTGGGTAAAAAACATCGTGTCCCTTGTCTCCTGTTAGCATCCGGCCTAGACGCACAGTTCGGGACCCCCTACCCGAGATTCACCGGTTTTGACACCGACATTGTTGTTTTAATTGAGAGTTCCTCTGTGTCGTCGCCTTTAGGCCCGATGGCTCCTTTGATCATCAACAACGATACGGTCCAGGGTGAGACTTTTCTCCCCGGACAGATCTTCGTCTTCTGCGACTTCGCTCTGCAGGCCAATCCACTCGGCCACCTAGAGCAGAACGGAAGCTACGCCCCTAGCCATCAAGTCAGGTTTGGAAGCTTAAACTACACGGCTGACATCCGCGGAGACTTGATCTTCGACGGGCTCGAGCCACGGCCAAGCACGCCGCACTATCTCGAGGGGCATGATCTAGCTCTGCCCCCGGATAGTGTCCTGGAGGCCGCACACGCATCGGTTCCGACCCCTAACACGGAGCCTATTGCGCCAATTGAGGATGAGCGGTTGGACGTCACCTCGGGGGCTGCGATCCCGAAAGCGATCGAGCCGAACGCTAGCCCCGCACTCTGCACGACCCGTGACTCCGAGGATCCGGACTCCTCCCCGGACTCCGAACCCCCAGCGCCCCTGCCAATCGAATCCGATTGGGCGCCGATAATGGAGTTCACCGCCGCAGACATCTTTCAGCACTCGCCTTGTGGTGATATCCTGAACTCTCTCAAGTCTCTCTCCTTATCAGGAGAGCCCTGGCCGAACTACGGTCAGCAAGGATGGGATACGGACGATGAAGAAATTCAAAGCCCACCCACCACCCACCTGGTAGCCACTGTCGACAATTTAAACGACATGCTCAACTTCGACTCCGGAGACATCGACAGCATGGATGACGATGCAGGAGATACCGACGAACCAATGCCCATAGGGCATTGGACAGCCACCTCATCTCACGATGTGTACATGGTGGATACCCCTAAAGGAAGCGACAATGAGGAAAAAGGGGATGGGACGGGAGATCGACCCCCGAAAAGCAATCAAAGCGTCGGCGTAAACGCCGACCCAAGCCCCGCCTCGACAAAAACCCAGCCATAGAGCAGGACGAGCCGTTAGACGATGAGCAGGCCTTAGAGCAACCGTCTGAACAGGGCAACACAGATAGAGAAACCGAACATCCCTCCTCCAGCGAAAACGGCATTCCAGACAACCTCACACCGAATAAACCTATGGAGTAGAAGAATCTCCACGAGAGGCTCGTTGCAACTGCACGCAGCCTAAAAAAGCAGAAGCAGAAGCTAAAAATAGCGGAAGATGCACTCCGGATTAGATGGAGCAAATTAATCAACACCACAGATAAGTACGGCGACAGTCGCCGCACTAAAAGCTATCCAAAAAGAAAGCTACTGCCTGAATTCGACGAAGAGCCCCTAGAGCCCTCGCATTCAAAAAAATGAAAAAGCCACACGGTCGGACAGACGACCCCATAAAGCGGCAAGCGGCGCCGCACCTAAATCGGCATGCGACCCACTTAAGGATTCGCATCATGGCCCAGTCAGGTCCATTTATGGGCCAAGAAAGCAAGCTCTCGTAAGCAACACTATGAAGCCATCATCAGAATCCGGCACACCCAAATATAGGGGCGCCGCACACCCCCTATGTTTCACCGATGAGGTCCTGGACTATGAATTCCCAGAGGGATTCAAACCCGTAAACATAGAGGCATATGATGGAACAACAGACCCTGGAGTTTGGATTGAGGATTATATCCTCCACATACACATGGCTAGAGGAGATGATCTCCACGCCATAAAATATCTACCGCTTAAGCTCAAAGGGCCAGCCCGGCATTGGCTTAAAAGCCTTCCCAAAAACACAATTGGAAGCTGGGAAGAGCTCGAGGATGCTTTCTGAGCAAACTTTCAAGGGACCTATGTCCGCCCTCCAGATGCAGACGATCTTAGTCACATAACTCAATAACTCGGAGAATCAGCTCGGCCGTTCTGGAATAGATTCCTCACTAAAAAGAATCAGATAGTCGACTGTCCGGACGCCGAAGCCTTAGCAACTTTCAGGCATAACGTCCGAGACGAATGGCTCGCCAGACACCTCTGCCAAGAAAAGCCAAGAACAATGGCCGCACTAACAAGCCTTATGACCCGCTTTTGTGCAGGGGAGGACAGCTGGTTGGCAAGGTGCAGCCCCAGCGACCCAAGTACATCCGAAACTAGGGATGGAAATGGAAAACCGCGACGCAACAAGGACCGTCGCTGGACTAAGGACAAAAGTCCGAAGAGCATGGCAGTCAATGCCAGATTCAAAGGCTCACGACAAAATAAGGAAAAATCGCCCCCCAGGATAACAGGGACGATCCATCCAACCTAAATAAAATCCTGGACAGGATATGTCAGATACACAGTACTCCCGGGAAGCCTGCTAACCATACCCACAGAGACTGTTGGGTTTTCAAACAATCCGACAGACTCAAGGCCGAACACAAGGGGCTCGACACACCAAGCGAAGACGAGGGCGAACCCCAAAAGCAGAGCACCAGGAAACAAAAGAACTTCCCACAAGAAGTAAAAACAGTGAACTCACTTCACATAACAAAACGTGCGGCGCCCGTAAAGGTACGCACCACATGGCCCATCCCCAAAGGGTCCTGCCACTGGTTGTCAAAACCGATCATCTTCGATCAGCTAGATTATTCTAGGAATATCAAGAATGTAGGCTGGACTAGCTTGATACTCGATCCAATAATTGGCGGACTCCAGTTTTCAACTGTCCTTATGGACGGCGGTAGTGGACTAAACCTGATATATCAGGATACAATCCAGCACATGGGGATAAACCCAGCAAGAATCCGCCGCAGCAAAACCTCCTTTCAAGGGGTAATACCTGGCCCGGACACCCATTGTTTGGGTTTTCTCCGGCTCGAAGTCATATTCCGCTCTGCCAATAACCTCCGCCGCGAAAAGCTGACCTTCCATATCGTCCCGTTCTCAAGTCGCTATCAAGCACTTCTCGGACGCGAAGCTTTCGCTCGCTTTAACGCAATACCGCATTATGCATCTCTTATGCTTAAGATGCCCAGTCCACGAGGCATCATCTCTTTGAAGGGGAAGCACTAAAGTGCACCTCCCCAAGCGGAGGACTGTGCGGCCGCTTTGACAGCCCCACAGCAAAATGGCCTCACCGGCCAAAAAACTTCGAAATAGGTCATTCAAGACCACGAACGCGGATAGACGAGTTCGGTGCAAAATCATCATTGATGCAGGCCTAGAAGCCATATACCCCCGCACTAGGGGCTCCACGCATATACAATAAGAGACAATAAAGCTCGAACTTATATATCTTACTTTATACTTTGCTTATTTTAAACTTTTTCGGCACGGCCCGTTTTCAACTCAGTTCCTCTCTTTTACAGATGAACGTCGTGCGGCGCCCGTCCAGGATACGGCACAACGGAGACACAGGCGCAGACGTGCAGTAGGGACCCGTCCTAAAGGATTCTTTTTAGATTAAGACCCTGCGTAAACCTTTTTTACTGTCTCTTGTTGCTACACATCCCCTGGTTTTTTCTTTCTAATATAACCAAGGAGGAGGCTGGCGTCTTGCCATGTGGCCACGTCAGAATTTTTGCACGTACTTGGACACTAGGGGCTTTTTTAATAAAGAGTGTTGTTTCGCCCGCACTCATAAAGGCTGAACACCTTAGGGAGTGTTCGGCGTCGCGAGTTTTGGCATTTTATGCATCAGCTCCAAATCATGTCTTTGGTCAAATGTTGGGTTGCCCGGCTCCTGAGTTCGGCTACCTTACGTTCCGCTCTATCGGCTAAGGTAGCACCAGGAGAACTACTGCGATTGTGCCCCCGGTTCGGCCAGGGCAAGCACCTTAGTAGAGAAAGCCGAAAACTGACTGTCATGATGTAGCGTGAGACTGGTCAGCCACTCGATGACCTATCGGAATCTATCGGATTCCTTCGCTTTAACGAAGGGCCGCTTCTCGGTCAGGCATATACGTGCCCCGAACTCGGAGGAGCGCAGTTGCCACCATGGAGCTACCTAAAGAGTCTCATTGTCAAACTCCTATGGCTAAGTGAAAGTGTTAAAGCATTATAGTCCGGTTGCCTGGCCCGCTGTGCTATCACCTCCTTTGTAGGACCAAGACGTTGGGTTAAGTGTGGAAATGCGTCTTCTGTGAGCACCCCCACACTATGTGCGTGGGGGCAGAAGCCAACGACTGCCATCTTTCAGATTCTATATATATATATATATACATATATATATATATATATATATATATATATCTTAAAACGGCCGCACAGGAGGTGTTCCCAATACTTGGAGGCACAAGTATAAAATAGGCCACTACAGTTTATCAAAATATTACTTTATATATACATATGCTATCATAACATAGCATCTTTCAGGCATAGCGTCTCTATTACACGAGCGCCTTCAAGAACTTCCTGAAAATAGTGCTCGGAGGGTACTCGGCTTTTGTCCGAATCTCGGGACGCAACAACGGTGGTCTCCATCTCTGCCCAGTATGTCTTAACACGGGCAAGAGCCATCCTAGCGCGCTCTATGCATGCTGACCTCTTCATTGCATTTATACGCGGCACCGCGTCAAGGAATTGCTGCACCAAGCTGAAATAACTCTTCGGCTCCGATCTCCCAGGCCACAGATGACCCATGACGTACTTCATGGCGAGTCCGGACAATCTATTCATCTTGGCCCATTGAGCCAGGCAATCGTCCACTGCCAGTGGATGCTCTGGATTGTGGAACTGTGACCAGAAAAGCTTTTCCACTTAGCAATCTTTTAGATCTCGAAAGTGTTCGGTCGCATCAGCCGCACTTGCTGCCAAATCCAGATAGGTGTCGTCCACACTCCACATCCGGTCCAACGGAGCAAACTTCGGATCACAAAACTTCCTCTGCAGCATAAAGGGCTTTCCAGCCGCAATCTGTTAGCCTGACGCAGCTCCTCTTTCGCATCTCTCATCACAGAGCAAGCGTCCTTGGCATCGGCAACGGCCTTCTCTAAGGCCGTCTGTCTCGTCCGGTCTTCTTTCTCAAGAAGTTTGCAACGGTCTGCAGCGCTCTTTAACTTCTCGGCCATCTCGGCCATCTCTTCTTTGCTTCGGCAATGAGCAGCCTGTTCGGCTCTCAGCTCTTCAAGGGCCTTCTTGGCAGCCGCATCGCTTTTTCTGGCTTGCTCCTTAGCTCGGGCAAGTTCTGCCCTAAGATTCTCCACGACGGTCGTACCATCTGCGTCAAGCACACACATTGTAAGACACTGGCATGAAGCTCCTCTTACCTGATGCCGCTCGAAGAATTACATACCTTGAGCCTCATCAAGCCGCTTGTTGACAAGCGCGATATCGGCATCTGCCACGTAGAGTTGCCACTTTAGTTCGGCCACACCATCAGTTCGGCTTGATTCTGGACACCTTGCCACCTACATTCAAAGGCGACATCTTAGACCTGGGATTATGATCCTCTGCATGCCGTCATTTCTTGACAATGTGCAGAGTCTCAGGGGCTACTATCTACACAGGGCGCATCTTACTTATGCGCAACTGACAAAAGTGTACATTATCTAACGTACCTTAAAACCCGTCAGTAAACTTTTGACAGCCTCATGCAATCCGCTTTCTACGGATGAAATCCTTTCAATCACTGTGCCCATCAATGCACAGTGCTCCTCTGAGATAGAAGGTCGCCCGAGCAGAATCTTTAGCTCCTCCGGCCGAGCACCAGACGGTGCCGGACTTGTCCTATGGCCTCTTTCGAAGGCCGGACGCAGAGAACCTCGGGGGGCCGCACAGCCACCTTCCGCCCCTGCCGGATTTGGAGAAACCCTCCGCGACGACACCTCAGGGTCGCCCGCCTCGCTAGGCAGTACGGCAGGGGGAGGCGTCCCGCTCTCCATCATCTCCGGAAGAAGATCCCCCGAAGACGAGCTCTGCTGAGAAGGGCTGAGGTCCGAGCTACAAGGTAAAATTTCGGTTAATCTTCTCAGATATAAATCAAGGATTTCTCTCATCCCTCAAAAGGAAAACCTCTCTCTACTTACGGCTCGCTGGAGGGCTGATCCCCTTGAGGGCGTAGTCCGGCCGAGGAACTCCCCGGCGTCGGACCCTCTGACGAGGATTTTCTCCCCCATTTTGAGGCCATGGTTTCCGGGTCGTCAGAGGCGGCTCTCTTCTTCCCCTTAGGAGAGGAATTGTCGGTTCCTCCCTTCGGAACAACCTCCTTCGAGGAGGCCATAGCTTCCTTGTCCTCCCCCTCCAAAGGCATTATCTCCAGCATCCTGACCAGCACGGGATCCAGCCTAGTTTTAGGAAGGGGAGCCGGACACCTGATCAGCTTTGCCTTCGCTATCCACTCCTGTTTAAAAGGACGACTCTTTTAGGGGAAAGTTTATGACAATTATACGGATAGAAGGTCCGGGCACAAGGTTGCTTACTTGAGTATCCGGGCGATTGCAGCTTAGGCCTGCGTCCTCGGTTAAATCCGGACACATCTCTTGTGATCCGAAGAATAGTCTATACATATCCGCGGGGGTTGCGCCCATAAAATTTTGGAGAGCTCGCGGTCCCTCTGGATTAAACTCCCACAGGCGAAGGGGGCGACGTTTGCCGGGCAATATTCGGCGAATTAGCATGACATGCGTCACCTTGTCCAAACTGAGGTCTCCTTCCAAGAGATCCTTAATTCGGCCCTGTAACAGGGGCACGTCTTTGGATAAACCCCAATCTAATCCTTTGTTGACCCATGACGCTAGTCGTGACGGGGGACCCGAGCGAAAGGCAGGAGGCGCCGCCCACTTGGCTCTCCTGGGAGCGGTGATATAGAACCATTCTCGTTGCCACAAGCCGAGCTCCTCTTGAAAGGAGCCCTCGGGCCATGGAGCGTTTGTATTCTTACTTATGATAGCGCCTCCGCACTCTGCGTGCTGTCCCTCGATCATCTTCGGCTCCACTCCAAAGGTCTTGAGCCATAATCCGAAGTGAGGAGTTACACGGAGGAACGCTTCGCACACAACGATGAATGAGGAAATGTGGAGGATGGACTCCGGAGCTAAGTCATGAAATTCCAGCCCGTAATAAAACAGCAACCCCCTCACGAAGGGATCCATCGGGAAGCCTAACCCCCGAAGGAAGTGAGACATGAACACTACGCTCTCACCGGGCTGGGGACTGGGAATAGCCTGCCTTTGAGCAGGCAACCTATGCGGAATTTCGGCGGTCAAGAACTTAGCCTCTCTCAACTTTAGCATGTCCTCCTCCGTGACGGAGGAGGGCATCCATCGGCCTTGAAGGTCGGAACCGGACATTGTCGAAGGTCCGAAGCGCCTGGAATCTAGAGCCTAGGGTGTTGGAACTCGAGGCGACGAGCGAACTCGTTTGAGATTGGAAAAAGGAGTAGGGCCTTGGTCTCTTTATAAGAGGTTGAATACCAGGAGCCCTCCCCGTAACTGTTTGGGACTCGCCTTTAATCGAGAAAACATGCTAACGGGCACGATTGGGTTACCCACGTCCGTATTGATGAGAATCCCGTAAAAGGGGGGCACACGATCTCTGCTTTGACAAGACGTGCCATGGAAACCGCCTCACAAAACACGTTGAGGTGGAAAAGTGAAAACGATTCAAGTGAAGGACTTGGCCGTAGTGTGATGACGCACTGTGGAATACGTCGGCAGATTTGATTTGTGTCAATATTATTCTCTCTATGGCAATATGTGGAAACTTATTTTGCAGAGCCGGACACTACTCTTGGTGTTTACAATCTTCTATGAAGGATTTGGAGGAAGAACCTGCCTTGCAATGCCGAAGACAATTTGCGCGCCGGACTCGTTGTCATTGAAGCCTGGTTCAGGGGCTACTGAGGGAGTCCTGGATTAGGGGGTGTTCGGGTAGCCTGACTATACCTTCAGCCGGACTCCTGGACTATGAAAATACAAGATTGAAGACTTCGTCCCGTGTCCGGATGGGACTTTCCTTGGCGTGGAAGGCAAGCTTGGCGATGCAGATATTCAAGATCTCCTACCATTGTAACCGACTCTGTGTAACCCTAACCCTATCCGGTGTCTATATAAACCGGAGGGTTGTAGTCCGTAGGCAATCAACTCCATACACAACAATCATACCATAGGCCAGCTTCTAGGGTTTAGCCTCCTTGATCTCGTGGTAGATCTACTCTTGTACTACCCATATCATCAATATTAATCAAGAAGGAGTAGGGTATTACCTCCATCGAGAGGGCCCGAACCTGGGTAAAAAACATCGTGTCCCTTGTCTCCTGTTACCATCCGGCCTAGACGCACAGTTCGGGACCCCCTACCCGAGATCCGCCGGTTTTGACACCGACACGGGGCTTGAGACCTTTTAGGATTTCCTGATTTGCTCTCTCAGCTTGACCATTGGATTGGGGGTGAGCCACTGAAGAAACATCAAGCCGGATATGCTCACGTTGACAAAACTCCTTCATAGCACCTTTTTCATGAACTAAACCGCCGTGGCTGCATCACACTTGCTCACTGGCTCTGCCTCAACCCATTTTGTGAATTTGTCAACTGCCACCAAAAGATGTGTCTTTTTATCTTTGGACCTTTTGAAAGGTCCAACCATGTCAAGCCCCCAGACTGCAAATGGCCAAGTTATTGGAATCATCTGCAACTCTTGAGCCGGCACGTGCGCTCGTCGTGCAAATTTTTGACATCCATCACACCTACTGACCAGCTCCTCCACATTAGCGTGAGCCGTTAGCCAATAAAACCCATGACGAAAAGTGTGAAACTTGGTGAGCCACCAAATATAAGTCGCCTAGGCACCGTACCCAGCTTAAACTCATTTCCTTAGCCATTCGAAGACCATGAAGCAAGGCCTCATACTCAGCTGCGTTGTTAGTGCAAGGAAACATCAATCGTAACACATAACGAAATTTGTCACCTCGAGGAGGAGTTAGAACAACTCCAGCCCCCGAGCCTTCCAATTGTCTAGACCCATCAAAGTGAATCGTCCAATATGTGTTGTCTGGTTTCTCCTCTGGCATCTGTAACTCTGTCCAGTCATTAATGAAGTCAACGAGCGCTTGAGATTTGATCGCAGTACGTGACACATACTTCAAACCATGAGACCCAAGTTCAATAGCCCACTTGGTGACTCGTCCTGTGGCTTCTCTATTTTGAATAATGTCTCCTAGAGGAGCAGAGCTAACCACAGTGATTGGGTGACCCTGAAAGTAATGCTTGAGCTTCTGGCTTGCCATGAACACCCCATAAACAAGCTTCTGCCAATGTGGATATCTTTGTTTAGATTCAATGAGCACCTCACTGACGTAGTAAATCGGCCGTTGGACCGGATGTTCCTTGCCAGCCTCCTTGCGCTCCACAACAATGGCCACACTGATAGCACGTGAGTTAGCAGCCACATACAACAACAACGGCTCTTTCTCAACCGGAGCAGCAAGAATCGGTGGCTCAGTGAGCTGTTTCTTCAGATCCTCAAAAGCAGAGTTAGCAACGTCACTCCAGACAAAGTCATCTGCCTTCTTCATCATTTGATACAAAGGCATCACCTTCTCCCCTAACCGGCTTATGAACCGGCTTAAGGCTGCAACACGACCCGCCAACCGCTGAACGTCATTGATGCACGCCGGTTTAGCCATAGATGTAATTGCCTTAATTTTCTCCGGGTTAGCCTCAATAGCTCTGTTAGACACCAAAAAACCCAAGAGTTTGCTAGCTGGGACTCCAAAAACACACTTGGCCGGGTTAAGCATCATCTTGTAGACCCGGAGGTTATCAAAGGTCTCCTTCAGATCAGTTACCAAGGTTTCCTTCTCTCTAGATTTCACCACTATATCATCCACATAATCATGAACATTACGCCCAATCTGATTACGAAGGCAATTCTGCACACATCGTTGATAAGTCGCCTCGGCACTCTTAAGCCCAAAAGGCATAGACACATAGTAGAAGGCTCCAAATGGAGTGATGAAAGCTGTCTTCTCCTGGTCCTTAACTGCCATCTTGATATGATGATAACCCGAATAGGCATCCAAAAAACTCAAACGCTCGCAACCCGCCGTAGCATCAATGATCTGATCAATACGAGGGAGAGCAAAAGGGTCAGCCGGACAAGCCTTGTATAAATCGGTGTAATCCACACACATACGCCAGGTGCCGTTCTTTTTGAGTACCAGCACCGGGTTAGCCAACCACTCCGGGTGAAAAACTTCAACAATGAACCCGGCCGCCAAGAGCCGAGCCACCTCTTCTCCAATAGCCTTGTGCCTTTCCTCGTTAAACCGTCGAAGAAACTGCCTGACCGGCTTAAATTTTGGATCAATATTGAGAGTGTGCTCAGCGAGTTCTCTCGGGACACCCGGCATGTCAGAAGGCTTCCATGCCAAGATGTCCCGGTTCTCATGGATGAAATCGATGAGCGCGCTTTCCTATTTTGGATCCAAGTTAGCACTGATAATGAACTGTTTGGATGAGTCGCCAGGCACAAAATCAACCATCTTGGTGTCGTCAGCTGATTTGAATTTCGACGCCGGTTCATGCTCCGTAGTTGGCTTCTTCAAAGACATCATGTCTGCCGGGTCAACATTATCTTTATAAAACTTCAATTCCTCTGTCGCACAAACAGACTCTGCATAAGCAACATCACCTTCTTCACATTCCAGGGCTATTTTCCGGCTTCCATGTACTGTGATGGTGCCTTTATAACCCGACATCTTGAGCTGCAGATACACATAACACGGCCGAGCCATGAACTTCGCATAAGACGGCTGTCCAAACAGGGCATGATATGGGCCTTTGATCTTAACCACTTCAAAAGTTAACTTCTCAGCCCTAGAATCATATTCATCCCCAAAGGCTACTTTCAGCTCAATCTTACCAACTGGGTATGCCGACTTACCAGGTACAACACCATGAAAAACAGTGTTGGATTGTTCAAGACTCTTGTCAGTCAACCCCATTCGACGAAATGTCTCATAATAGAGGATGTTGATGCTACTGCCTCCGTCCATGAGCACCTTAGTAAACTTATATCCACCAACCTGAGGCGCCACTACTAAAGCCAAGTGACCCGGATTATCAACCCGGGGAGGGTGATCCTCCCTACTCCACACAATAGGCTGTTCTGACCATCTCAAATAACATGGAACCGCCGGCTCAACAGCGTTTACAGCCCTCTTGTGAAGTTTTTGGTCCCTCTTGCACAAACTAGTGGTAAATACGTGGTACTACCCACTCTTCAGCTGTTTTGGGTTACTCTGATACCCGAACTGTTGCTGCTGTTGCTGCTGATTATTTTGGCCGGATTGCTGATTATAACCACCTTGGTTACCCGGATGGCCCTGGCCGTGAAAACCGCCTCGGCCTAAGCCGGCGCCCGGGCCATGAAAGCCGCCACCGCCTGAACCGCCGCCAGGTCTGTGGTTACCATCGAACATGTTGGAATTTTTAAACGCCTTCATGATCGTACATTCCTTCCACAGATGGGTAGTTGGCTTCTCCCTGGTGCCGTGTCTCGGACAGGGTTCATTCAATAGTTGCTCAAGGGTGGGACCTGACCCGCCTAACCGAGGAGGTGGCCTTCCCTTGCGCTGTTGGTTGTTGCCCTGTGTACAGGCATTAGCCACAAACTTGTCAGCCTTACGTTTATTACCTCCTTGATTTGCCGGGTTATGCTGGTGACCCTTGCCATTGCCCTTCTTTTTTCCCTTCCCTGCCTTCTCTTCATCAGACGTGGGATCCTTGGTACTATCTGAATCAACATATTTGACCAGAGCCACCATCAACTGGCCCATGTCATGACAATCACGGTTGAGCCGCCCTAGCTTCTGCTTCAGAGGTTCAAAACGGCAAATTTTCTCCAACATTAAGACCATAGAGCCGGCATCCATCTTATCAGATGAATGTATTATCTCTTTGACCCGGCGCACCCAATGGGTCGTGGACTCACCTTCCTCTTGCTTACAGTTAGTCAAGTCCACGATTGACATAGGTTGCTTAATGTATCCTTGAAGTTCTGAATGAACCAGGCTTTTAACTCCGCCCATGAGCCGATGGAGTTGGGTGGCAACCCTTTCAACCAAGTGCGAGCTGTTCCATCCAACATCATAGTGAAATATTTAGCCATTGCTGCATCGCTGACCTCCAATAGCTCCATCGACATCTCATAACTTTCAATCCATGCCCCAGGCTGCAAGTCGCCGTGTAATTAGGCACTTTACGGGCCCCCTTAAAATCTTTTGGCAAGCTCTCATTACATAGAGCCAGCGCCAGGCAAGGGACACCTCTATCCTTGTGGCCACTCCTGCCTCAGCAGATGTTGCTAGATAAACCGGAAAAGCCTGATGAGCCGCCTGCTCAGCTGCCAGTTGAACCGCCTGCTCAGCCTCCCAACGGATCCTCTCCAGATCCACCAAGTTAAAGGCTCCATCCTGCGCTGGGTCATGCCTGCGTGGTTGGTTACGGTGTTGGGCATTGCTTAACATAGCCACTGAGTCCATATGCCTGCTATAGCTCGGGCTCCGGCTTGGGCGAGGGGTTGAATGGATTCTGTCTCGACTATAAGACTATGCATCCTGCTGTGCCAGGGCTGTCTGAAGAAGTTCTTTGACCCTTCGTGTTTCGATCGCCATTGGAGAGTCGCCTTCCATTGGGAGAGCCACCAGACGGACCGACGCAATAATTAAATTCTCCAAAGGGTTAGAGAAGTGACCCGGTGGTACTGGCGTGTAATGAGGCGGAGCAGTATTCACACGGGGTGGTTCCATGGTCCTTGGCTGAACCGGCGTCCCCGTCCCGGGTGTTGTGATCCGATTTGCCTCCGGCGGGTTGCTGGGAGCGGCCCCGGGTGTGTGCAAAAGGTTCCTAGGATCGTAAGTCAGAGGCAGGCGTGACTGAGTTTTCTGGTGTCTTCTCCTCATGACCTCGCTTGACGCGTTCAGATCCACCGAGAGCCGGAAAGTTTCCGCTTGAAGCTGCTGAGCATGAGCATCCAAAGCCGCCCGCTCCGCAGCCATCCTGAGATCTTCTGTTGCTAAATTTTCCTTGGCCTGTGCCACCTCTTCACGTAGTCATGCCACCTCCGCATCATGCTGAGCCTTATCTGCCGGCTCAACCACAACAGTCAACAAAGCTGTCATCTTATCCATGAGGTCCATTAATACCTGAGCCCGGGGGCGCGCGGGGTCTCCTGACCCGGCTGCCGCCGACCCGATGGTTATTGCTGCCGCAGCCGTAGAATTCTGCCCAGGTTGAGTGCCAGCCATGAAGACTCTGGCTTGATTCGGCGGCTCAGAGGGGTCCGGAATACTGCTGCCATCAGAAGAACACCCAAGCACGCCATCTTGTAGCTGATTATCTGTCTCGCCTGTGGACGACGCACCGTCAGAACAGATGACCGTCTCACCATCGTCTATCGATCCTTCAGAAAATTCCCCTCCATGGATGCAACCCACGAAGGCCCGCCGCACGGTGGGTTGAGCCCGGGCGGGTCTCACGCACTGAGCCGTGTCGATGAGGTTGGTGCAGGCGTCCGGCTCAGGGCCTGACTTGCCGATCTGACCGATGAAGACATGGATTCCGCTGAAGGGGACCCGGTACACGTACTCAATCGAGCCGGCGTCGGGGCCCCAGCCTTCGTTGTCGATGTAGAGCTTACCGCGACGACTCTTGGTCATCCGGCCAATAGCGTATCCCTGGAGCCCTTCGAAGTTGCCCGTTAAGAACTCAAATCCACCATGCACTGGCCCCACGGTGGGCTCCAACTATCGTGGAATTGTCACGGCAGATGTCCTAGCGAAAGGACTTAGTCGTAGGGCCATCGCAACTAGGAAGCTTAAAGGGGTTAATCGGGACAAAGGACACGAGAGGTTTATACTGGTTCGGCCCCTTACGGTGAAGGTAAGGCCTAGTCCAGTTGATGTTGTATTGCTAGGTTTCGATGACCAAGGAGCGAATCCGCTAGCTTGGCTATCGATCTGTTGATTCTTGTCCTAAGCCACCGCCGGGTCGTCCCCTTATGTACACGGGTTGATGCATGGCGGCCTACAGAGTCCCAGCCGTCTCATCAAACGTGTCCAGCTCGGTGACTTCTTTTATATGCCTTTCTTTACAAGTCTTTCTTTACATATGGCGGTTTACAATATTGGGCCTTAAGCCGTCTCTGGGCTTGGGCCTACTACAAGTCTTATACTAAACCTTCGCCTTGTTTCTTCACTGAACTTTTAGTAACCCGCCATTAGGATTGACCCGGCCCCTTCTGGGCGGGTCATACCTGGTAGTTATATTCCCAACACATAGGAACATGTATAAGTCATGAAGAAAGCAATAACAACATACTAAACAATCAAGTGCTAAGCTAACAGAAAGGGTCAAGTCAATCACATCATTCTCCTAATGATGTGATCCCGTTAATCAAATGACAACTCATGTCTATGGTTAGTAAACTTAACCATGTTTGATTAACGAGCTAGTAAAGTAGAGGCATACTAGTGACACTATGTTTGTCTATGTATTCACACATGTATTATGTTTCCGATTAATACAATTCTAGCATGAATACTAAACATTTATCATGAAATAAGGAAATAAATAATAATTTTATTATTGCCGCTAGGGCATATTTCCTTCAGTCTCCCACTTGCACTAGAGTCAATAATCTAGTTCACATCGCAATGTGATTTAACACTAATAGTTCACATCATCATGTGATTAACACCCATAGTTCACATCGTCATGTGACCAACACCCAAAGGGTTTACTAGAGACAATAATCTAGTTCACATCGCTATGTGATTAACACCCAAAGAGTACTAAGGTGTGATCATGTTTTGCTTGTGAGAGAAGTTTAGTCTACGGGCCTGTCACATTCAGATTCGTATGTATTTTGCAAATTTCTATGTCAACAATGCTCTGCACGGAGCTACTCTAGCTAATTTCTCCCACTTTCAAAATGTATCTAGATTGAGACTTAGAGTCATCTGGATCAGTGTCAAAATTGGCATCGATGTAACCGGGTACGACGAACCTTTTGTCACCTCCATAATCGAGAAACATATCCTTATTCCACAAAGGATAATTTTGACCATAGTCCAGTGATCTACTCCTAGATCACTATTGTACTCCCTTGCTAAACTCAGTGTAGGGTATACAATAGATCTTGTACATAGCATGGCATACTTTATAGAAACTATGCCTGAGGCATAGGGAATGACTTTCATTCTCTTTCTATCTTCTGCCGTGGTCGGGCTTTGAGTCTTACTCAATTTCACTCCTTGTAACACAGGTAAGAACTCTTTCTTTGATTGTTCCATTTTGAACTACTTCAAAATCTTGTCAAGGTATGTACTCATTGTAAAAACTTATCAAGCGTCTTGATCTATCTCTATAGATCTTGATGCTCAATATGTAAGTAGCTTCACCAAGGTCTTTATTTGAAAAACTCCTTTCATAAACTCCTTTATGCTTTCCAGAAAATTCTACATTATTTCCGATCAACAATATGTCATTCACATATATTTACTAGAAATGCTGTAGTGCCCCCAGTCACTTTCTTGTAAATACAGGCTTCACCACAAGTCTGTATAAAACTATATGCTTTGATCAACTCATCAAAGTGTATATTCCAACTCTGAGATGCTTGCACCAGTCCATAGATGGATTGCTGGAGCTTGCACATTTTGTTAGCACCTTTAGGATCGACAAAACCTTCTAGTTGCATCATATACATCTCTTCTTTAAGAAATCCATTAAGGAATTTAGTTTTGACATCCATTTGCCAGATTTCATAAAATGTGGCAATTTGCTAACATGATTCGGACAGACTTAAGCATCGCTACGAGTGAGAAAATCTCATCGTAGTCAACACCTTGAACTTTGTCAAAACCTTTTTCGACAAGTCTAGCTTTGTAGATAGTAACACTACTATCAGCGTCCGTCTTCCTCTTGAAGATCCATTTATTTTTTCTATGGCTTGCCGATCATCGGGCAAGTCAACCAAAGTCCACACTTTGTTCTCATACATGGATCCCATCTCAGATTTCATGGCCTCAAACCACTTCGCGGAATCTAGGCTCATCATCGCTTCCTCATAGTTCGTAGGTTTGTCATGGTCAATTAACATGACCTCCAGAACAGGATTACCGTACCACTCTGGTGCGGATCTCACTCTAGTTGACCTACGAGGTTCGGTAGTAACTTGATCTGAAGTTACATGATAATCATCATTAGCTTCCTCACTAATTGGTCCTTTGAGTCATGAAAACAGATTTTTGTGATGAACTACTTTCCAATAAGGGAGCGGGTACAGTTACCTCCTCAAGTTCTACTTTCCTCCCACTCACTTCTTTCGAGAGAAACTCCTTCTCTAGAAAGGATCCATTCTTAGCAACAAATATCTTGCCTTCGGATCTGTGATAGAAGGTGTACCCAACAGTTACTTTTGCGTATCCTATGAAGACGTACTTCTCTGACTTGGGTTTGAGCTTATCAAGATGAAACTTTTTCACATAAGCATCGCAACCCCAAACTTTAAGAAACGACAACTTTGGTTTCTTGCCAAACCATAGTTCATAAGGCGTCGTCTCAATGGATTTAGCTGGTGCCCTTTTTAATGTGAATGCAGCTGTCTCTAATGCATAACCCCAAAATGATAGTGGTAAATCGGTAAGAGACATCATAGATTGCACTATATCAAATAAAGTACGATTATGGCATTCGGACACACCATTACGCTGTGGTGTTCCAGGTGGCATGAGTTTGTGAAACTATTACACATTGTTTTAATTGAAGACCGAACTCGTAACTAAAATATTCGCCTCTGCGATCAGATCGTAGAAACTTTATTTTCTTTTTACGATGATTTTCCACATCACACTAAAATTCTTTGAACTTTTCAAATGTTTCATACTTATGTTTCTTCAACTAGATATACCCATATCTGCTCAAATCATCCGTGAAGGTCAGAAAATAACGATACCTGCCGCGAGCCTCAACACTCATCAAACCTCATACATCAGTATGTATTATATCCAATAAGTCAGTTGCTCGCTCCATTGTTCTGGAGAACGGAGTCTTAGTCATCTTTTCCCATGAGGCATGGTTCGCAAGCATCAACTAATTCATAATCAAGTGATTCCAAAAGCCCATCATCATGGATTTTCTTCATGCGCTTTACACCAATATGACCAGACGGCAGTGCCACAAATGAGTTGCACTATCATTATTTACTTTGCATCTTTTGGTTTCAATATTATGAATATGTGTATCACTAAGATCGAGATTCAACAAACCATTTTCATTGGGTGTATAACCATAGAAGGTTTTATTCATGTAAATAGAATAACAATTATTCTCTAACTTAAATGAATAACCGTATTGCAATAAACATGATCAAATCATATTCATGCTCAACGCAAACACCAAATAATACTTATTTAGGTTCAACACTAATCCCGAAAGTATAGGGAGTGTGCGATGATGATCATATCATTCTTGGAACTACTTCCAACAAACATCGTTACTTCACCCTTAACTAGTCTCTGTTCAATCTGCAACTCCCGTTTCAAGTTACTACTCTTAGCAAATGAACTATTATCAAATACCTAGGGGTTTCTATAAACACTAGTAAAGTACACATCAATAACATGTATATCCAATATACCTTTCTTCACTTTTCCATCCTTCTTATCCGCCAAATACTTGGGGAAGTTCCGCTTCCAGTGACTAGTCCCTTTGTAGTAAAAGCACTTAGTCTCAGGCTTAGATCCAGACTTGGGCTTCTTTACTTGAGAAGCAACTTGTTTGCCGTTCTTCTCGAAGTTCCCCTTCTTCCCTTTACCCTTTTCTTGAAACTAGTGGTCTTGTTAACCATCAACACTTGATGCTTTTCTTGATTTCTACCTTCGTCGATTTCAGCATCACGAAGAGCTTGGGAATCTTTTCCGTTATCCCTTGCATATTATAGTTCATCACGAAGTTCTACCAACTCGGTGATAGTGACTAGTGAACTCTGTCAATCACTATCTTATCTGGAAGATTAACTCCCACTTGATTCAAGTGATTGTTGTACTCAGACAATCTGAGCACATGCTTACTGGTTGAGCTATTCTCCTCCATCTTGTTGGCAAAGTAATGCTAGAGGTCTCATACCTCTCGACACGGACATGAGTATGAAATACCAATTTCAACTCTTGGAACATCTTATATGTTCCGTGGCGTTCAAAACATTTTTGAAGTCCTGGTTCTATGCCGTAAAGCATGGTGCACCAAACTATCAAGTAGTTATCATACCAAGCTTTTGTCAAAACGTCTGCATCTGTGTCGGTGTCAAAACTGGCGGATCTCGGGTAGGGGGTCCCGAATTGTGTGTCTAAGGCGGATGGTAACAAGAAGCGGGGGACAAGATGTTTACCCAGGTTCAGGCCCTCTTGATGGAGGTAATACCCTACTTCCTGCTTGATTGTTCTTGATGATATGAGTATTACAAGAGTTGATCTACCATGAGATCGTAGAGGCTAACCCTAGAAGCTAGCCTATGGTTTGATTGCATGTTGTCCTACAGACTAAACCCTCTGGTTTATATAGACACCGGAGGGGGCTAGGGTTACACAAGGTTGGTTACATGGGAGGAGATTTACATATCCGTATTGCCTAGCTTGCCTTCCACGCCAAGGAGAGTCCCATCCGGACACGGGACGAAGTCTTCAATCTTGTATCTTCATAGTCCAACAGTCCGGCCAAAGGATATAGTCCGGCTATTCAGAGACCCCCTAATCCAGGACTCCCTCAGTAGCCCCTGAACCAGGCTTCAATGATGACGAGTCCGGCGCGCAGTATTGTCTTCGGCATTGCAAGGCGGGTTCCTCCTCCGAATACTCCATAGAAAATTTTGAACTCAAGGAGAGTGTCTGGCTCTGCAAAACAAGTTCCACACCCCACCGTGGAAAGAATAATATTTCCATAAATCTAATCTGCTGTCACGTTTTGACAGCACAACATCACGTCATGGCCCCGGTCTTTATCTGAACCGTTTTTTCTCAGCCAGCGCTGTGCATATTGCGAGGCGGGTTTTCTGACACGTCTCGTCAAAGCAGAGATCGTGTCCCCCTTATTACGGGATTCTCGTCAATACAAACATGGGTAATCCAATCGTGCCTGTTGGTATGACTCCTAGATCTTAGGTAAGTGCCAAACGGCCATAAGGAGGGCGCTTGATATTCACCTCCTTTATAAAGAGGGTGAGCCCTGTCCTTTTTCCCCCTCGTGCTCAATCGAATCCTTTCCCCGCCTTGAGTTCCAACACCCAAGGCTCAGGCCAGGCGCTTCGGACCTTCAACCATGTTCAGATCCAACCTTCAAGGTCGGTGGATGCCTTCCTCTGTCACAAAGGAGGACATCAAAAAACTGAGAGAGGCCAAATATCTGACCACCGAAATTTCGCATAGGCTGCCCACCCGAGGGCAGGTCATCCCTACTCCCGAACCCACCGAGAGTGTCGTGTTCATCTCTCACTTCCTCCGAGGACTAGGCCTCGCTCTGGATCCCTTTGTTAGGGGGCTTTTGTTTTATTATGGGCTGGATTTCCATGATCTGGCCCCGGATTCCCTTCTTCACATCACGTCATTTATTGTCGTATGTGAGGCCTTCCTTCGCATTACCCCTCACTTCGGCCTGTGGCTCAAGACCTTCGATGTGAAGCCGAAGATGATCGAGGGGCGGCACGCAGAGTGCGAAGGTGCCTTAATAAGAAAAATCGCTGATGCTCCATGGCCAGAGGGTTCCTTCTCAGAGGTGTCCAGTTTGTGGCAGCGGGAGTGGTTTTACATCACAGCTCCCCGAAGTGCCAAATGGGTAGCAGCCCCTACCTTCCGCTCGGGCCCCCCACCACAGCTGACGTCATGGATCCGCAGGGGGCCGAGCTGGGGTCCAGCAAAGGATGTGCCAATATTGCAGAGCCGTATCCAAGAACTCTTTGAGAGAGATTTCAGCCTGGTTACGGTAATGCAAGTTATGCTAGTTCGTCGAGTCCAGCCCTGCAAACGTCGGCCCCTCCGCATGTGGGAATTCAACCTGGAAGGATCGCGAGCTATTCAGCACTTCTTCAGCATGACACTCGAAGAGATGTTCAAATCATTCTTTGGACCCTAAATAGAGTGTCCGGTCACCACTGAGGATGTGGGTTTGAGCTGCAACCGCCCTGATACCCAAGTAAGTAATCCCATGGCCGAACACATTGTCCTTTTATTTTTCATGACATCATTATAAAAAGTCGCTCTCTGACCAGGACTGGATAACAAAGGCAAAGATGATCAGGTGTCTGGCCCCCTTTCTGAAGGCTTGGACAATCCGGTACTGGACAAAATACTCGAGCCAGCGTCTTATCAAGTGCCCTCAAAGGAAGATGATGGGGGGAATAAAGAGGCCGACAGCGGGCCTCACTTGCTACTCGTGCCAACCGAGGGGATGAGCGCCTCCACGAGGAAGGATAAACAGGGGAAAGAATCTGACATTCCATCTCCCTGGGGAACGAAGAGGACTACCTCTGAAGATCCGGAAACTAAGATTTCCAAACATGAGAAGAAATCTTCGCCAGAGGGTCCTGCCTCGGAGGGTATTCTTGCCGCACAATGTCCGCGCGGGGATCAGCCCTCTACCGAGCTGTAAGTAATCAAAAAGTACTTAATAATGAAAATATCCTACCTTACTTATGAAGACAATAACCGATGCTTATAAATTGTAGTCCGGATCGCAGCCCTTCTCGATAGAGTTCATCTTCGGGGGATCTTCTTCTGGAGATGATGGAGAGCGAAACGCCTCCTCCTGACGCCCTGCCTCCGGAGGCGGGCGACCCTGAAGTGTCACCGCGTAGGGTATCTCCTGATCCACCCAGGCTAGAGGATAACCCTTTGGCTACCCGGAATCCTCAGTATCCGGCTCCTAAGGAGAGCGATGGCAAGAGTCCGGAACCATACAGAGTGCGGTTAGATGCACCGAGGGATCTTCTGGGGGCAAGCGGCCGTCTCAGAAGTGCATCATACGCTGATGGGTACGGTAATTGAAAGGATTTCATCCGCTGAAAGCGGATTGCATGAAGCCGTTATGAGTTTGCTGAAAGGCTTTGAGGTACATGTAATAGTGTATGTTTTTGATAGTACCGCACATGTTAGGTGTGCCCTATGCAGATAGTAGCCCCTGAGACTCTGGTTGTCGTCGAGAACGGTGACAAACCGAGGATACTCTACACATGCCAATAACGTCAGCATCCTTCTCGGTTGTGTAGAGTATCCGGAGGATGTGAGCAACAAGAGACAGTAAATCACTTACCCTGTGCCTCGTCAAGCCGTTGGTTGACAAACACGATATCGGCATCGGCCGCATCAAGTTGCCGCTTTAGCTCGGTAAACTCATTAGTCCGGCTAGCCACCGGAGCCTCAGCCACCTGCATATAAAGGCATTCGGGTTTGTGTAGAGTATCCGAAGGATGTGAGCAACAAGAGACAGTAAAATAGGTTTACGCAGGGTCTTAATCCAAAAATAAACATTTGGGCGGGTCCCTGCTGCATGTCTTTGCCTGTGTCTCCGTTGTGCCGTGTCCTGGATGGGTGTAGCACGATTGCCATATGTAAAAGGAAAGAACTTAGGTGAAAGTTGCCGTGCCAAAAAAAGGAATTGGTTATTATCAATGAACCATCAAAATTCAAGAGAAGTCAAGTTGAGTCGGGCTGGCCCTGATTACACGCGGGAAGCCCCTGGTATTGTCTATGAGGGTTTGATCATCAAACCAATCTCACGTATATGTAGTGGAGCGCCGGACTCGTTTAACCGTGTCCGTGGTCTTGACGACCTGTCATTTTCTCTTTTTGGTGAGGCTGTCTAGTTCGCGGCTGTTAAAGCCACTGCATCCTCTTCCGTACGTGAAAAGCATTTAGTATTTCCGCTAATTGTGATGATGCCACGTGGACCGGGCATCTTAAGCTTGAGAAAAGCATAATGCGGTATTGCATTAAGACGAGCAAAAGCCGTTCTTCTGAGTAGTGCTTGATAGTCACTTCGGAATGGAGCGACATGGAAAGTTAACCTTTCACTTCGGAAGTTATTGGGAGAACCGAATACAACCTCTAGCAGTAGAGAGCCCGTACAGCGGGCCTCTTGGCCTGGTATTACTCCCTTGAAGGTAGTATTACTGTGGCTTTTTTGTGTCGGGTCTATCCCCATTTTGCGGACCGTGTCCTGATATATCAGATTGAGATCACTGCCGCCGTCCATGAGGACTCGTGTGAGATGGTACCCATTTATTATTGGGTCTAACACCAAGGCCGCCAATCCTTCGTGTCGGATGCTTGACGCATGATCTCTGCGATCAAAAGTGATCGGGCAGACCAACCAGGTGTTGATCCTATGGGTGACGGGCTCTATGGCGCGTGTGTCTCGGAGTGCGTGTTTGCTTCTCTTCTTCGTCACATGGATCACGTTTACCATTTTAACCTCTGGTGGGAATTTTTTCTGTCCTTCGGATCTTTGCTGGCGAGGTTCGTCGTCGTCTTCGCTTGGTGTCTCTTCCCCTTTGTGTTCGGTGTTTAGCTTACCGGCCTGCTTGAAGACCCAACATTCTCTATGGGTGTGATTTGTAGGTTTGTCGGGGGTGCCGTGAATCTGACAGAGCTTGTCAAGAATCTTGTTTAGGCCAGATGGTCCTTCTCTACTTCCTTTAAAAGGCTTTTTCCGCTGACCTGGTCGAGAGCCCCTGAATCCGACGTTTACCGCCATATTATCTAGGCTACTTTCTTTATTTTGACGCTTGTTTTTGTTGCGTCGTGGTTTTCCATTGCCATCCCTGACTTCAGATGTGCTTGGGTCGCTGGTGCTGCTACAGGCTAACCAGCTGTCTTCGCCCGCGCAAAAGCGGGTCATGAGGCTTGTTAGGGCTGCCATTGTTCTCAGTTTTTCTTGGCTGAGGTGTCTGGCGAGCCATTCGTCTCGGACGGTGTGTTTAAAAGCTGCTAAGGCTTCGGCGTTCGGATAGTCGACGATTTGGTTCTTGGTGAGGAACCTGTTCCAAAGCTTTCGGGCAGACTCTTCGGACTATTGAATTATATGACTTAAATCGTCTGCATCCGGAGGTCGGATGTGAGTCCCTTGGAAATTGGCCCGAAAAGCGTCCTCGAGCTCCTCCCAACTTACATTTGAGTTTTCAGATAGGCTTTTTAGCCATTGCCGAGTTGGTCCTTTGAGCTTGAGGGGTAAGTATTTAATGGCATGGAGATCATCTCCGCGAGCCATATGGATATGGAGGATAAAGTCCTCGATCCAGACTCCAGGGTCTGTGGTCCCGTCGTACGCCTCTATGTTCACTGGTTTCAATCCTTCTGGGAATTCATGATCCAGCACCTCATCCATGAAACATAGGGGGTGTGCGGCGCCCCTGTATTGGGACATACCATGGCGTTCGGACGGTTGTAGTATTCAGTTTTGATTTTGTGCCGGAGCGCACTTCCTAGATCCATAGATGGATCTGGTCGCACCGGATTTTTGGCGCAAGTTCTCACGTAGATCATGTGTTGACTTATGTGCGACTTTGTTAGCCGCTCTATCGCGGTCACAAGGCGGTGGATCCGGCCGGTTGGCTGTGTCATTTTTCGGCTGCGTGGGCTCTAAGGCCTCATCGTCGAATTCAGGTAATAGCTTGCGCTTTGGATAGCTATTTGTGTGGTAACTTCCACCATACTTTGTTTCGTTGTCGAGCACTTTGTTCCACCTGCTGTTGAGCGTATCTTGTGCGGCCTTAAGCCTTTGCTTTTGCTTCTTCAGGCTCCCCGCTATGGCAATAAGCCTTCTGCGGAGGTTCTCTTGCTCCAAATGCATTTCCGGGATGATATGTGCCTCTTCGTCTGAACTATTTTCCTCCCGAGACGGGGTTTGATGAGGTTCATCCTTGGCATCGCCGTGTTCGGACCCCAGATCCGCACTATGTTCGCCGTTTGCATCTTCGTCGTGCTTTGCCACCGGGGCGGTGCAGTCGTCGTTTCTTCTAGAGTCGTCTGGATTGTTATTTCCTCTTGCGCTGTTATCGCTGTTTTTGCTATGGCGGGACTTAGAGCGGCGCCGCAGACGTCGGCGCTTTGGTTGCTTGGAGGGGGCATCCTCCGCTGTCTCTTCACCATTGCCCTCTTTGGGTGTATCTACCATGTATATGTCATGTGATGAAGTGGTTGTCCGGCGTCCTGTGGGCGCTGGTTCCTGTTCGTCTCCTGCATCTTCGTTCATGCCATCGATGTCTTCGGAGTCAAAGTTAAGCATGTTGGTTAAGTCGTCGACAGTGGCTACCAAGTGGGTGGTGGGTGGGCAACGAATTTCCTTGTCGTCCGCATCCCATTCTAGCCGAACATGGTTCGGCCATGGTTCTCCTGACAAGGAGAGAGAGACCTTAATGAATTTAGCACATCGCCGAAAGGCGATTGCTGAAAGATATCCGCAGAGGTGAACTCCATGATCGGTGCTCAGTCGGGTTCGACGGGCACGGATATAAGCGGCTCGGAGTCTATGGCCGGGGGTGAATCCAGTGGTTCAGCAACACGACTCTCGTAAGGGGTGAAGTCAGCGTCTGGCTCCAATCCTGCTAAGAGCGCGGCCTCCGTGGCGGGATCTATCCCTCCACTCTCGGATGGCTCGATTTGCTCCGGATTGACGGCCGGAGTAGTTGCAGATGCGATCTCCGAATACTGTCTGTCATGCTCATCGTGACTGTGCGGCACGCCTGACATGGGCTTGAATCCGTCGAAGATCAAGTGTCCGCGGATATCGGCCGTGTAGTTCAAGTTTCCGAATCTGACCTGATGGCCAGGGGCATAGCTCTCGATCTGCTCCAGATGGCCAAGCGAATTGGCCCGCAGTGCGAAGCCGCCGAATACAAAGATCTGCCCGGGGAGGAAAACCTCACCCTGGACCGCATCGCTACCGATGATCGAAGGAGCCATCAAGCCTTATGGTGACGACATAGTGGAACTCTCAATGAAAGCACCAATGTCGGTGTCAAAACCAGCGGATCTCGAGTAGGGGGTCCCAAACTGTGTGTCTAAGGTGGATAGTAACAGGAAGCGGGGGACAAGATGTTTACCTAGGTTCGGTCCCTCTTGATGGAGGTAATACCCTACTTCCTGCTTGATTGTTCTTGATGATATGAGTATTACAAGAGTTGATCTACCACGAGATCGTAGAGGCTAACCCTAGAAGCTAGCCTACAATTTGATTGCATGTTGTCCTACGGACTAAACCCTCCGGTTTATATAGACACCGGATGGGGCTAGGGTTACACAAGGTCGGTTACAAGGGAGGAGATTTACATATCCGTATTGCCTAGCTTGCCTTCCACGCCAAGGAGAGTCCCATCCGGACACGGGACAAAGTCTTCAATCTTGTATCTTCATAGTCCAACAGTCTGGCCAAAGGATATAGTCCGGCTGTCCGGAGACCCCCTAATCTAGGACTCCCTCAATCTGTTCGGCAATAGTTCTGTCACCTAGCGGTGCATCAAGGACATAATACTTCTCTGCAGCAATGAGGATAATCCTCAGATCACGGAGCTAGTCCACATCTTTGCTACTAACATCTTTCAACTTAATTTTCTCTAGGAACATATCAAAAATAAAACAAGGGAGCTAAACGCGAGCTATTTATCTACAACATAGATATGCTAATACTACCAGGACTAAGTTCATGATAAATTAAAGTTCAATTAATCAAATTATTAAAGAACTCACACTTAGATAGACATCCCTCTAATCATCTAAGTGATCACGTGATCCATATCAACTAAGCCATGTCCTATCATCATGTGAGATGGAGTAGTTTTCAATGGTGAACATCAATATGTTGATCATATCTTCTATATGATTCACGCTCGACCTTTCGGTCTCCAGTGTTCCGAGGCCATATCTGCATATGCTAGGATCGTCAAGTTTAACTCGAGTATTCTGCATGTGCAAAACTGGCTTGCACCCGTTGTATTTGAACGTAGAGCTTATCACACCCGATCATCACGTGGTGTCTCGGCACAACGAACTTTCGCAACGGTGCATACTCAGGGAGAACACTTGTACCTTGAAATTTAGTGAGAGATCATCTGATAATGCTACCGTCGATCTATGCAAAATAAGATGCATAAAAGATAAACATCACATGCAATCAATATAAGTGATATGATATGGCCATCATCATCTTGTGCTTATGATCTCCATCTCCGAAGCACCGTCATGATCACCGGAGTGACACCTTGATCTCCATCGTAGCATCATTGTCGTCTCGCGAACTATTGCTACTATGACTATCGCTACCGCTTAGTGATAAAGTAAAGCAATTACAGGGCGATTGCATTGCATACAATAAAGCGACAACCATATGGCTCCTACCAGTTGCCGATAACTCGGTTACAAAATATGATCATCTCATACAACAAAATATAGCATCATGTCTTGACCATATCACATCACAACATGCCCTGCAAAAACAAGTTAGATGTCCTCTACTTTGTTGTTGCAAGTTTTACATGGCTGCTACGGGCTGAGCAAGAACAGGTCTTACCTACGCATCAAAACCACAACGATACTTTGTCAAGTTAGTGCTGTTTTAACCTTCTCAAGGACCGGACGTAGCCACACTCGGTTCAACTAAAGTTGGAGAAACTAACACTGCCAGCCACCTGTGTGCAAAGCACGTCGGTAGAACCAGTCTCGCGTAAGCGTACGCGTAATGTCGGTCTGGGCTTCTTCATCCAACAATACCGCCGAACCAAAGTATGACATGCTGGTAAGCAGTATGACTTGTATCGCCCACAACTCACTTGTGTTCTACTCCTGCATATAACATCTACGCATAAACCTGGCTGGATGCCACTATCGAGGAACGTAGTAATTTTCAATAAAATTCCTACACGCACGAGAGGGGAGAGTGTTGTCTACGTACCCTCGTAGACCGTAAGTGGATGCGTTTATCAACACGGTTGATGTAGTCGTACACCTTCACGATCCATCCCAATCAAGTACCGAACATACGACACCTCCGTGTTCAGCACACGTTCATCTTGATGACGTCCTCGCCTTCTTGATCCATGAAGAGGGGCGAAGTAGTAGACAAGTTCCGGCAGCACGACGGCGTGGTGACGGTGTTGGTTAAGAACAATCTCCGCAGGGCTTCACCTAAGCACTACGAAAACTATTACAGAGGATAAACTATAGGGGATGGGGTAGCCGGCACACGGCTTGGTGTTTCTTGATATCTCTTGGGTGCTAGCCCTACCCCTCTATTTATATGTTGAGCCTTGGGGTCGAAACTTGGAGTAAAAGCCTCCACAAAGTCGGTTTCACCCGAAAGGAAAGAGTCCTTCTCGGACTCCAGGGCCAGACGCCAGGGTTCCCGGCGTTCGGACCCAGACGCCAGGGATCCTGGCATCTGGCCCCGGCACTCCGCAAAACTTCCTTTTGTGCTTTCCAAAAACCTTGTGGGCTTTTCCCTTTGGCCCAAATAAAGTGTTCTTGTATCCAAACATTTTCATAAACATCCGGAACCCCTTTCGGTGACCAAACACTATTATTCCATATATCAAACTTTATCTCCGGACCATTCCGGAGTTCCTCGTCATGTCCGTGATCTTATCCGAAACTCTGAACAACATTTGGTTACCAACATACATAACTCATAAATACTATATTGTCAATGAACGTTAAGCGTGCGGACCCTACGGGTTCGAGAACTATGCAGACATGACCGAGCCACTTCTCTTGTCAATAACCAATAGCGCAACCTGGATGCCCATATTGGCTCCTACATATTCTATGAAGATCTGTATCGGTCGAACCGCATAACAACATACGTTGTTCCCTTTGTCATCGGCATGTTACTTGCCCAAGATTCGATCGTCGGTATCTCAATACCTAGTTCAATCTCGTTACGGGCAAGTCTCTTTACTCGTTCCGCAATACATCATCCCACAACTAAATCATTAGTTACAATGCTTGCAAGGCTTATAGTGATGTGTATTACCGAGTGGGCCCAGAGATACCTCTCTGACGATCGGAGTGACAAATCCTAATCTTGAAATATGCCAACTGAACAAGTACCTTCGGAGACACCTGTAGAGCACCTTTATAATCACCTAGTTACGTTGTGACGTTTGGTACCACACAAAGTGTTCCTCCCGTAAATGTTAGTTGCATAACCTCATAGTCATAGGAACATGTATAAGTCATGAAGAAAGCAATAGCAACATACTAAATGATCAAGTACTAAGCTAACGGAATGGCTCAAGTCAATCACATCATTCTCCTAATGATGTGTTCCCGTTAATCAAATGACAACTCATGTCTATGGTTAGTAAACTTAACTATCTTTGATTAACGAGCTAGTCAAGTAGAGGCATACTAGTGACACTATGTTTGTATATGTATTCACACATGTATTATGTTTCCGGTTAATACAATTCTAGCATGAATACTAAACATTTATCATGAAATAAGGAAATAAATAATAACTTTATTATTGCGTCTAGGGCATATTTCCTTCAGTCTCCCACTTGCACTAGAGTCAATAATCTAGTTCACGTCGCCATGTGATTTAACACTAATGGTTCACATCAGCATGTGATTAACACCCATAGTTCACATCGTCATGTGACCAACACCCAAAGGGTTTACTAGAGTCAATAATCTAGTTCACATCGCTATGTGATTAACACCCAAAGAGTACTAAGGTGTGATCATGTTTATCTTGTGAAAGAAGTTTAGTCTAGGGGTCTATCACATTCAGATCCGTATGTATTTTGCAAATTTCTATGTCAACAATGCTTTGCACGGAGCTACTCTAGCTAATTTCTCCCACATTCAAACTTTGTCCAGATTGAGACTTAGAGTCATCTGGATCAGCGTCAAAATTTGCATCGACGTAACCCTTTACGAAGAACCTTTTGTCACCTCCATAATCGAGAAACATATCCTTATTCCACTAAGGATAATTTTGACCGCTGTCCAGTGATCTACTCCTAGATCACTATTGTACTCCCTTGCTAAACTCAGTGTAGGGTATACAATAGATCTTGTACACAGCATGGCATAATTTATAGAAACTATGGCTGAGGCATAGGGAATGACTTTCATTCTCCTTCTATCTTCTTCCGTGGTCAGGCTTTGAGTCTTACTCAATTTCACACCTTGTAACACAGGTAAGAACTCTTTCTTTGACTGTTCCATTTTGAACTACTTCAAAATCTTGTCAAGGTATGTACTCATTGAGAAAACCTATCAAGCGTCTTGATCTATCTCTATAGATCTTGATGCTCAATATGTAAGTAGCTTCACCGAGGTCTTTATTTGAAAAACTCCTTTCGAAAACTCCTTTATGATTTCCAGAAAATTTTACATTATTTCCGATCAACAATATGTCATTCACATATATTTACCAGAAATGTTGTAGTGCCCCCACTCACTTTCTTGTAAATACAGGCTTCACCACAAGTCTGTATAAAACTATATGCTTTGATCAACTCATCAAAGTGTATATTCCAACTCTGAGATGCTTGCACCAGTCCATAGATGGATCGCTGGAGCTTGCACATTTTGTTAGCACCTTTAGGATCGACAAAACCTTCTGGTTGCGTCATATACAACTCTTCTTTAAGAAATCCATTAAGGAATGTAGTTTTGACATCCATTTGCTAGATTTCATAAAATGTGGCAATTTGCTAACATGATTCGGACAGACTTAAGCATTGCTACGAGTGAGAAAATCTCATCGTAGTCAACAACTTGAACTTTGTCAAAACCATTTTCTACAAGTCTAGCTTTGTAGATAGTAAAACTACTATCAGCGTCCGTCTTCCTCTTGAAGATCCATTTATTTTCTATGGCTTGCTGATCATCGGGCAAGTCAACCAAAGTCTACACTTTGTTCTCATACATGGATCCCATCTCAGATTTCATGGCCTCAAACCACTTCTCGGAATCTGGGCTCATCATCGCTTCCTCATAGTTCGTAGCTTCGTCATGGTCAATTAACATGACCTCCAGAACAGGATTACCGTACCACTCTGGTGCGGATCTCACTCTGGTTGACCTACGAGGTTCAGTAGTAACTTGATCTGAAGTTACATGATAATTATCATTAGCTTCCTCACTAATTGGTGTAGGAGTCACAAAAACAGATTTTTTGTGGTGAACTACTTTCCAATAAGGGAGCGGGTACACTTACCTCATCAAGTTCTACTTTCCTCCCACTCACTTCTTTCGAGAGAAACTCCTTCTCTAGAAAGGATCCATTCTTAGCAACAAATATCTTGCCTTCGGATCTGTGATAGAAGGTGTACTCGACAGTTACTTTTGGGTATCCTATGAAGACGTACTTCTTCGACTCGGGTTTGAGCTTATCAAGATGAAACTTTTTCACATAAGCATCGCAACCCCAAACTTTAAGAAACAACAATTTTGGTTTCTTGCCAAACCATAGTTCATAAGGCATCGTCTCAACAGATTTAGCTGGTGCCCTTTTTAATGTGAATGCAGTTGTCTCTAATGCATAACCCCAAAACGATAGTGGTAAATCGGTAAGAGACATCATAGATTGCACTATATCAAATAAAGTACGATTATGAAGTTCGTACACACCATTATGTTGTGGTGTTCCAGGTGGCATGAGTTTGTGAAACTATTCCACATTGTTTTAATTGAAGACCAAACTCGTAACTCAAATATTCGCCTCTGCGATCAGATCGTAGAAACTTTATTTTCTTGTTACGATGATTTTCCACTTCACTCTAAAATTCTTTGAACTTTTCAAATGTTTCATACTTATGTTTCTTCAAGTAGATATACCCATATCTGCTCAAATCATATGTGAAGGTCAAAAAATAACGATACCTGCCGTGAGCCTCAACACTCATCGGACCTCATACATCAGTATGCATTATATCCAATAAGTCAGTTGCTCGCTCCATTGTTCTGGAGAACGGAGTCTTAGTCATCTTTTCCCATGAGGCATGGTTCACAAGCATCAACTAATTCATAATCAAGTGATTCCAAAAGCCCATCAGCATGGATTTTCTTCATGCGCTTTACAACAATATGACATCAACAATAGTGCCACAAATAAGTTGCACTATTATTATTAACTTTGCATCTTTTGGTTTCAATATTATGAATATGTGTATCACTACGATCGAGATTCAACAAACCATTTTCATTGGGTGTATAACTATAGAAGGTTTTATTCATGTAGACAGAATAACAATTATTCTCTAACTTAAATGAATAACCGTATTGCAATAAACATGATCAAATCATATTCATGCTCAACGCAGTCACCAAATAATACTTATTTAGGTTCAACACTAATCCCGAAAGTATAGGGAGTGTGCGACGATGATCATATCATTCTTGGAACTACTTCCAACAAACATCATTACTTCACCCTTAACTAGTCTCTCTTCATTCTGCAACTCCTGTTTCAAGTTACTACTCTTAGCAACTGAACTAGTATCAAATACCGAGGGGTTGCTATAAACACTAGTAAAGTACGCATCAATAACATGTATATCCAATATACCTTTGTTCACTTTGCCATCCTTCTTATCCGCCAAATACTTGGGGCAGTTCTGCTTCCAGTGACTAGTCCCTTTGCAGTAAAAGCACTTAGTCTCAGGCTTAGGTCCAGACTTGGGCTTCTTTACTTGAGCAGCAACTTGTTTGCCGTTCTTCTCGAAGTTCCCCTGCTTCCATTTGCCCTTTTCTTGAAACTAGTGGTCTTGTTAACCATCAACACTTGATGCTTTTCTTGATTTCTACCTTCGTCGATTTCAGCATCACAAAGAGCTTGGGAATTGTTTTTGTTATCCCTTGCATATTATAGTTCATCACGAAGTTCTAGCAACTCAGTGATAGTGACTAGAGAACTCTGTCAATCACTATCTTATCTAGAAGATTAACTCCCACTTGATTCAAGTGATTGTAGTACTCAGACAATCTGAGCACATGCTTACTGGTTGAGCTATTCTCCTCCATCTTGTAGGCAAAGTAATGCCAGAGGTCTCACACCTTTCGACACGGGCATGAGTATGAAATACCAATTTCAACTCTCGGAACATCTTATATGTTTCGTGGCGTTCAAAACATTTTTGAAGTCCCGGTTCTAAGCCGTAAAGCATGGTGCACCAAAATATCAAGTAGTTATCATACAGAGCTTTTGTCAAAACGTCTGCATCTGCTCCTGCAATAGTTCTGTCACCTAGCGGTGCATCAAGGACATAATACTTCTATGCAGCAATGAGGATAATCCTCAGATCACGGAGCTAGTCCGCATCTTTGCTACTAACATCTTTCAACTTAATTTTCTCTAGGAACATATCAAAAATAAAACAAGGGAGCTAAACGCGAGCTATTTATCTACAACATAGATATGCTAATACTACCAGGACTAAGTTCATGATAAATTAAAGTTCAATTAATCAAATTATTAAAGAACTCCCACTTAGATAGACATCCCTCTAATCATCTAAGTGATCACGTGATCCATATCAACTAAGCCATGTCCTATCATCATGTGAGATGGAGTAGTTTTCAATGGTGAACATCAATATGTTGATCATATCTTCTATATGATTCACGCTCGACCTTTCGGTGTCCAGTGTTCCGAGGCCATATCTGCATATGCTAGGCTCGTCAAGTTTAACTCGAGTATTCTGCATGTGCAAAACTGGCTTGCACCCGTTGTATTTGAACGTAGAGCTTATCACACCCGATCATCACGTGGTGTCTCGGCACAACGAACTTTCGCAACGGTGCATACTCAGGGAGAACACTTGTACCTTGAAATTTAGTGAGAGATCATCTGATAATGCTACCGTCGATCTATGCAAAATAAGATGCATAAAAGATAAACATCACATGCAATCAATATAAGTGATATGATATGGCCATCATCATCTTGTGCTTATGATCTCCATCTCCGAAGCACCGTCATGATCACCATCGTCACCGGAGCGACACCTTGATCTCCATCGTAGCATCGTTGTCGTCTCGCGAACTATTGCTACTATGACTATCGCTACCGCTTAGTGATAAAGTAAAGCAATTACAGGGCGATTGCATTGCATACAATAAAGCGACAACCATATGGCTCCTACCAGTTGCCGATAACTCGGTTACAAAACATGATCATCTCATACAACAAAATATAGCATCATGTCTTGACCATATCACATCACAACATGCCCTGCAAAAACAAGTTAGACGTCCTCTACTTTGTTGTTGCAAGTTTTACATGGCTGCTACGGGCTGAGCAAGAACAGGTCTTACCTACGCATCAAAACCACAACGATACTTTGTCAAGTTAGTGCTGTTTTAACCTTCTCAAGGACCGGACGTAGCCACACTCGGTTCAACTAAAGTTGGAGAAACTAACACTGCCAGCCACCTGTGTGCAAAGCACGTCGGTAGAACCAGTCTCGCGTAAGCGTACACGTAATGTCGGTCTGGGCTTCTTCATCCAACAATACCGCCGAACCAAAGTATGACATGCTGGTAAGCAGTATGACTTGTATCACCCACAACTCACTTGTGTTCTACTCGTGCATATAACATCTACGCATAAACCTGGCTGGATGCCACTATCGAGGAACGTAGTAATTTTCGATAAAATTCCTACACGCACGAGAGGGGAGAGTGTTGTCTACGTACCCTCGTAGACCGTAAGCGGATGCGTTTATCAACACGGTTGATGTAGTCGTACACCTTCACGATCCATCCCAATCAAGTACCGAACATACAACACCTCCGTGTTCAGCACACGTTCAGCTTGATGACGTCCTCGCCTTCTTGATCCATGAAGAGGGGCGAAGTAGTAGACAAGTTCCGGCAGCACGACGGCGTGGTGACGGTGTTGGTTAAGAACAATCTCCGCAGGGCTTCACCTAAGCACTACGAAAACTATTACAGAGGATAAACTATAGGTGATGGGGTAGCGGGCACACGGCTTGGTGTTTCTTGATATCTCTTGGGTGCTAGCCCTACCCCTCTATTTATATGTTGAGCCTTGGGGTCGAAACTTGGAGTAAAAGCCTCCACAAAGTCGGTTTCACCCGAAAGGCAAGAGTCCTTCTCGGACTCCAGGGCCAGACGCCAGGGTTCCCGGCGTTCGGACCCAGACGCCAGGGATCCTGGCATCTGGCCCGGGACTCCGCAAAACTTCCTTTTGTGCTTTCCAAAAACCTTGTGGGCTTTTCCCTTTGGCCCAAATAAAGTGTTCTCGTATCCAAACATTTCCGTAAACATCCGGAACCCCTTTCGGTGACCAAACACTATTATTCATATATCAAACTTTATCTCCGGACCATTCCGGAGTTCCTCGTCATGTCCGTGATCTTATCCGGAACTCCGAACAACATTTGGTTACCAACATACATAACTCATAAATACTATATTGTCAACGAACGTTAAGCGTGCGGACCCTACGGGTTCGAGAACTATGCAGACATGACCGAGCCACTTCTCTTGTCAATAACCAATAGCTCAACCTGGATGCCCATATTGGCTCCTACATATTCTATGAAGATCTGTATCGGTCGAACCGCATAACAACATACGTTGTTCCCTTTGTCATCGGCATGTTACTTGCCCGAGATTCGATCGTCGGTATCTCAATACCTAGTTCAATCTCGTTACGGGCAAGTCTCTTTACTCGTTCCGCAATACATCATCCCGCAACTAAATCATTAGTTAAAATGCTTGCAAGGCTTATAGTGATGTGTATTACCGAGTGGGCCCAGAGATACCTCTCTGACGATCGGAGTGACAAATCCTAATCTTGAAATATGCCAACTGAACAAGTACCTTCGGAGACACCTGTATAGCACCTTTATAATCACCTAGTTACGTTGTGACGTTTGGTACCACACAAAGTGTTCCTCCGGTAAATGTTAGTTGCATAACCTCATAGTCATAGGAACATGTACAAGACATGAAGAAAGCAATAGCAACATACTAAATGATCAAGTACTAAGCTAACGGAATGGCTCAAGTCAATCACATCATTCTCCCAATGATGTGATCCCATTAATCAAATGACAACTCATGTCTATGGTTAGTAAACTTAACTATCTTTGATTAACGAGCTAGTCAAGTAGAGGCATACTAGTGACACTATGTTTGTCTATGTATTCACACATGTATTATGTTTCCGGTTAATACAATTCTAGCATGAATACTAAACATTTATCATGAAATAAAGAAATAAATAATAACTTTATTATTGCCTCTAGGGCATATTTCCTTCAGTCTCCCACTTGCACTAGAGTCAATAATTTAGTTCACGTCGCCATGTGATTTAACACTAATAGTTCACATCAGCATGTGATTAACACCCATAGTTCACATCGTCATGTGACCAACACCCAAAGGGTTTACTAGAGTCAATAATCTAGTTCACATCGCTATGTGATTAACACCCAAAGAGTACTAAGGTGTGATCATGTTTTTCTTGTGAGAGAAGTTTAGTCTACGGGTCTATCACATTCAGATCCGTATGTATTTTGCAAATTTCTATGTCAACAATGCTCTGCATGGAGCTACTCTAGCTAATTTCTTCCACTTTCAAACTTTATCCAGATTGAGACTTAGAGTCATCTGGATCAGCGTCAAAATTTTCATCGACGTAACCCTTTACGAAGAACCTTTTGTCACCTCCATAATCGAGAAACATATCCTTATTCCACATAGGATAATTTTGACCGCTGTCCTGTGATCTACTCCTAGATCACTATTGTACTCCCTTGCTAAACTCAGTGTAGGGTATACAATAGATCTTGTACACAGCATGGCATAATTTATAGAAACTATGGCTGAGGCATAGGGAATGACTTTCATTCTCTTTGTATCTTCTTCCGTGGTCAGGCTTTGAGTCTTACTCAATTTCACACCTTGTAACACAGGTAAGAACTCTTTCTTTGACTGTTCCATTTTGAACTACTTCAAAATCTTGTCAAGGTATGTACTCATTGAAAAAACCTATCAAGCGTCTTGATCCATCTCTATAGATCTTGATGCTCAATATGTAAGTAGCTTCACCGAGGTCTTTATTTGAAAAACTCCTTTCGAAAACTCCTTTATGATTTCCAGAAAATTTTACATTATTTTCGATCAACAATATGTCATTCACATATATTTACCAGAAATGTTGTAGTGCCCCCACTCACTTTCTTGTAAATACAGGCTTCACCACAAGTCTGTATAAAACTATATGCTTTGATCAACTCATCAAAGTGTATATTCCAACTCTGAGATGCTTGCACCAGTCCATAGATGGATCGCTGGAGCTTGCACATTTTGTTAGCACCTTTAGGATCAACAAAACCTTCTGGTTGCATCATATACAACTCTTCTTTAAGAAATCCATTTAGGAATGTAGTTTTGACATCCATTTGCTAGATTTCATAAAATGTGGCAATTTGCTAACATGATTCGGACAGACTTACGCATCGCTACGAGTGAGAAAATCTCATCGTAGTCAACACCTTGAACTTTGTCAAAACCTTTTTCGACAAGTCTAGCTTTGTAGATAGTAAAACTACTATCAGCGTCCGTCTTCCTCTTGAAGATCCATTTATTTTCTATGGCTTGCCGATCATCGGGCAAGTCAACCAAAGTCTACACTTTGTTCTCATACATGGATCCCATCTCAGATTTCATGGCCTCAAACCACTTCTCGGAATCTGGGCTCATCATCGCTTCCTCATAGTTCGTAGGCTCATCATGGTCAATTAACATGACCTCCAGAACAGGATTACCGTACCACTCTGGTGCGGATCTCACTCTGGTTGACCTACGAGGTTCGGAAGTAACTTGATCTGAAGTTACATGATAATTATCATTAGCTTCCTCACTAATTGGTGTAGGAGTCACAAAAACAGATTTTTGTGCTGAACTACTTTCCAATAAGGGAGCGGGTACAATTACCTCATCAAGTTCTACTTTCCTCCCACTCACTTCTTTCGAGAGAAACTCCTTCTCTAGAAAGGATCCATTCTTAGCAACAAATATCTTGCCTTCGGATCTGTGATGGAAGGTGTACCCAACAGTTACTTTTGGGTATCCTATGAAGACGTACTTCTCCGACTCGGGTTTGAGCTTATCAAGATGAAACTTTTTCATATAAGCATCGCAACCCCAAACTTTAAGAAACAACAACTTTGGTTTCTTGCCAAACCATAGTTCATAAGGCATCGTCTCAACAGATTTAGCTGGTGCCCTTTTTAATGTGAATGCAGTTGTCTCTTATGCATAACCCCAAAACGATAGTGGTAAATCGGTAAGAGACGTCATAGATTGCACTATATCAAATAAAGTACGATTATGAAGTTCGTACACACCATTATGTTGTGGTGTTCCAGGTGGCATGAGTTTTTGAAACTATTCCACATTGTTTTAATTGAAGACCAAACTCATAACTCAAATATTCGCCTCTGCGATCAGATCGTAGAAACTTTATTTTCTTGTTACGATGATTTTCCACTTCACTCTAAAATTCTTTGAACTTTTCAAATGTTTCATACTTATGTTTCTTCAAGTAGATATACCCATATCTGCTCAAATCATCTGTGAAGGTCAGAAAATAACGATACCTTCCGTGAGCCTCAGCACTCATCGGACCTCATACATCAGTATGCATTATATCCAATAAGTCAGTTGCTCGCTCCATTGTTCTGGAGAACGGAGTCTTAGTCATCTTTTCCCATGAGGCATGGTTCACAAGCATCAACTAATTCATAATCAAGTGATTCCAAAAGCCCATCAGCATGGATTTTCTTCATGCGCTTTACAACAATATGACATCAACGATAGTGCCACAAATAAGTTGCACTATTATTATTAACTTTGCATCTTTTGGTTTCAATATTATGAATATGTGTATCACTACGATCGAGATTCAACAAACCATTTTCATTGGGTGTATAACCATAGAAGGTTTTATTCATGTAAAACAGAATAACAATTATTCTCTAACTTAAATGCATAACCGTATTGCAATAAACATGATCAAATCATATTCATGCTCAACGCAAACACCAAATAATACTTATTTAGGTTCAACACTAATCCTGAAAGTATAGGGAGTGTGCGATGATGATCATATCATTCTTGGAACTACTTCCAACAAACATCATTACTTCACCCTTAACTAGTCTCTCTTCATTCAGCAACTCCTGTTTCAAGTTACTACTCTTAGCAACTGAACTAGTATCAAATACCGAGGGGTTGCTATAAACACTAGTAAAGTACATATCAATAACATGTATATCCAATATACCTTTGTTCACTTTGCCATCCTTCTTATCCGCCAAATACTTGGGGCAGTTCCGCTTCCAGTGACTAGTCCCTTTGCAGTAAAAGCACTTAGTCTCAGGCTTAGGTCCAGACTTGGGCTTCTTTACTTGAGCAGCAACTTGTTTGCCGTATCTTCTCGAAGTTCCCCTGCTTCCATTTGCCCTTTTCTTGAAACTAGTGGTCTTGTTAACCATCAACACTTGATGCTTTTCTTGATTTCTACCTTCGTCGATTTCAGCATCACAAAGAGCTTGGGAATCGTTTTCGTTATCCCTTGCATATTATAGTTCATCACGAAGTTCTAGCAACTCAGTGATAGTGACTAGAGAACTCTGTCAATCACTATCTTATCTAGAAGATTAACTCTCACTTGATTCAAGTGATTGTAGTACTCAGACAATCTGAGCACATGCTTACTGGTTGAGCTATTCTCCTCCATCTTGTAGGCAAAGTAATGCCAGAGGTCTCATACCTTTCGACATGGGCATGAGTATGAAATACCAATTTCAACTCTTGGAACATCTTATATGTTTCGTGGCGTTCAAAACATTTTTGAAGTCCCGGTTCTAAGCCGTAAAGCATGGTGTACCAAACTATCAAGTTGTTATCATACAGAGCTTTTGTCAAAACGTCTGCATGTGCTCCTGCAATAGTTCTGTCACCTAGCGGTGCATCAAGGACATAATACTTCTATGCAGCAATGAGGATAATCCTCAGATCACGGAGCTAGTCCGCATCTTTGCTACTAACATCTTTCAACTTAATTTTCTCTAGGAACATATCAAAAATAAAACAGGGGAGCTAAACGCGAGCTATTGATCTACAACATAGATATGCTAATACTACCAGGACTAAGTTCATGATAAATTAAAGTGCAATTAATCAAATTATTAAAGAACTCCCACTTAGATAGACATCCCTCTAATCATCTAAGTGATCACGTGATCCATATCAACTAAACCATGTCCGATCATCACGTGAGATGGAGTAGTTTTCAATGGTGAACATCAATATGTTGATCATATCTTCTATATGATTCACACTCGACCTTTCGGTCTCCAGTGTTCCGAGGCCATATCTGCATATGCTAGGCTCGTCAAGTTTAACTCGAGTATTCTGCATGTGCAAAACTGGCTTGCACCCGTTATATGTGAACGTAGAGCTTATCACACCCGATCATCACGTGGTGTCTAGGCACGACGAACTTTCGCAACGGTGCATACTAAGGGAGAACACTTGTACCTTGAAATTTAATGAGAGATCATCTTATAATGCTACCGTCGATCTAAGCAAAATAAGATGCATAAAAGATAAACATCACATGCAATCAATATAAGTGATATGATATGGCCATCATCATCTTGTGCTTATGATCTCCATCTCCAAAGCACCGTCATGATCACCATCGTCACCGGCGCGACACCTTGATCTCCATCGTAGCATCGTTGTCGTCTCGCCAACTATTGCTTCTATGACTATCGCTACCGCTTAGTGATAAAGTAAAGCAATTACAGGGCGATTGCATTGCATACAATAAAGCGACAACCATATGGCTCCTACCAGTTGCCGATAACTCAGTTACAAAACATGATTATCTCATACAACAAAATATAGCATCATGTCTTGACCATATCACACCACAACTTGCCCTGCAAAAACAAGTTAGACATCCTCTACTTTGTTGTTGCAAGTTTTACGTGGCTGCTATGGGCTGAGCAAGAACATGTCTTACCTACGCATCAAAACCACAACGAGAGTTTGTCAAGTTAGTGTTGTTTTAACCTTCTCAAGGACCAGGCGTAGCCACACTGAGTTCAACTAAAGTTGGATAAACTGACACCCGCCAGCCACCTGTGTGCAAAGCACGTCGGTAGAACCAGTCTCGCGTAAGCGTATGCGTAATGTCGGTCCGGGCTGCTTCATCCAACAACACCGCCGAACCAAAGTATGACATGCTGGTAAGCAGTATGACTTGTATCGCCCACAACTCACTTGTGTTCTACTCATGCATATAACATCTACGCATAAACCTAGCTCGGATGCCACTGTTGGGGAACGTAGTAATTTCAAAAAAAAATTCCTACGCACACGCAAGATCATGATGATGCATAGCAACGAGAGGGGAGAGTGTTGTCTACATACCCTCATAGACCGTAAGCGGAAGCGTTTATCATCGCGGTTGATGTAGTCATACACCTTCATGATCCGTCCCGATCCAGTACCGAACGTACGACACCTCCGTGTTCAGCACACGTTCAGCTCGATGACGTCCTCGCCTTCTTGATCTAGCAAGAGGGGTGAAGTAGTAGATGAGTTCCGGCAGCACGACGACGTGGTGACGGTGTTGGAGAAGAACAATCTCCGCAGGGCTTCGCCTAAGCACTACGAAAACTATTACAGAGGGTAAACTAGAGGGGAAGGGGTAGCCGGCACACGGCTTGGTGTTTCTTGATATCTCTTGGGTGCTAGCCCTACCCCTCTATTTATATGTTGAGCCTTGGGGTCGAAACTTGGAGTAAAAGCCTCGACAAAGTCGGTTTCACCCGAAAGGCAAGAGTCCTTCTCAGACTACAGGGCCAGACGCCAGGGTTCACGACGTCTGGACCCAGACACCAGGGATCCTGGCATCTGGCCCCTGGACTCCGCAAAACTTCCTTTTGCGCTTTCCAAAAACCTTGTGGGCTTTCCCCTTTGGCCCAAATAAAGTGTTCTCGTACCCAAACATTTCGGGTAACATCCGGAACCCCTTCCGGTGAATTCCGGAACCCTTCCAGTGACCAAACACTATTATCCCACATATCAAACTTTATCTCCGGACCATTCCGGAGTTCCTCGTCATGTCTGTGATCTTATCCGGAACTCCGAACAACATTCAGTTACCAACATACATAACTCATAAATACTATATCGTCAATGAACATTAAGTGTGCGGACCCTACGTGTTCGAGAACTATGTAGACATGACCGAGACACTTCTCTGGTCAATAACCAATAGCGCAACCTGGATGCCCATATTGGCTCCTACATGTTCTACGAAGATCTTTATCGGTCGAACCGCATAACAACATACGTTGTTCCCTTTGTCATCGAAACGTTACTTACCCGAGATTCGATCGTTGGTATCTTAGTAGCTAGTTCAATCTCGTTACCGGCAAGTGTCTTTACTCGTTCCGTAATACATCATCCCGCAACTAACTCATTAGTTACAATGCTTGCAAGGCTTATAGTGATGTGTATTACCGAGTGGGCCCAGAGATACCTCTCCGACGATTGGAGTGACAAATCCTAATCTCAAAATACGCCAACTCAACAAGTACCTTCGAAGACACCTGTAGAGCACCTTTATAATCACCCAGTTACGTTGTGACGTTTGGTAGCACACAAAGTGTTCCTCCGGTAAACGGGAGTTGCATAATCTCATAGTCATAGGAACATGTATAAGTCATGAAGAAAGCAATAGCAACATACTAAGCGATCAAGTGCTAAGCTAACAGAATGGGTCAAGTCAATCACATCATTCTCCTAATGATGTGATCCCGTTAATCAAATGACAACTCATGTCTGTGGTTAGGAAACTCAACCATATTTGATTAACGAGCTAGTCAAGTAGAGGCATACTAGTGACACTATGTTTGTCTATGTATTCACACATGTATTATGTTACCGGTTAATACAATTCTAGCATGAATAATAAACATTTATCATGAAATAAGGAAACAAATAATAACTTTATTATTGCCTCTAGAGCATATTTCCTTCAAGATTTGATGAAGGTGATATTCCTCGTAATAAGTCTGCTAGCCACTGCTTAGATGAGTTTCATAATTATTGTTAAACAAGAAAACTTCAATGCTTATGTTGGTAGACAATTGAAACATAATGCTTATATGATTGAACACTTGAGTGAATATATGTCTAGAGTTAAAGGTGAACTTAAACTTATTAGTAAACATGCTTCTATGGTTACCACTCAAGTAGAACAAGTACTTAAAGCTTAGAATGATTTGCTCAGTGAATTATATAATAAGAAAAACGAAAATGATGTTCGAGTTGTAACTAGAGGGCGTAAAATGACACAGGAACCTTTATATCTTGAGGGCCACCGTAAGAGAATTGAGAAATATTCTCAGAGAACTAATGTTGATGCACCTAGTTCTTCTAGGAAGAAGAAAAAGAAAAATGATAGGACTTTGCATGCTTCTAGTGAACCTGTTGTTGACACACCTGAGAATCGCAATGACATTTCTATTTCTGATGCTGAAACACAATCTAGTAATGAACATGAACCTAGTAATAATTTTAATGATGATGTTCATGTTGATGCTCAACCTAGCAATAACAATGATGTAGAAATTGAACCTGCTGTTGATCTTCATAACCCACAATCAAAGAATCAACGTTATGATAAGAGAGACTTTTTTGCTAGGAAGCACGGTAAAGAAAGAGAACCATGGGTTCATAAACCCATGCCTTTTCCTCCTAAACCATCCATTAAAAAGGATGATGAGGATTTTGAGCGCTTTGCTGAAATGATTAGACCTATCTTTTTGCATATGCATTTGACTGATATGCTTAAAATGAATCCTTATGCTAAGTATATGAAAGATATTGTTACAAATAAAAGAAAGATACTGGAAGCTCAAATTTCCACCATGCTTGCTACTTATACTTTTAAGGGTAGAATACCTAAGAAACTAGGAGATCCAGGAGTACCAACTATACCATGCTCCATTAAAAGAAACTATGTTAAAACTGCTTTATGTGATCTTGGAGCCGGTGGTAGTGTTATGCCTCTTTCTTTATATCGTAGACTTGATTTGAATAAGTTGACACCTACTGATATATCTTTGTAAATGGCTGATAAATCAACTGCTATATCTGTCGGTATTTGTGAGGATGTGCCTGTTGTGGTTGCAAACGATACTATTTTAACGGACTTTGTTATTCTTGATATTCTCGAGGACGATAATATGTCTATTATTCTTGGTAGACCCTTTTTGAATACTGCAGGGGCTGTTATTGATTGCAACAAAGGCAATGTCACTTTTCATGTTAATCGTAATGAGCATATGGTACACTTTCCGAGGAAACAACCTCAAGTCCATAGTATCAATTCTATTGGAAAAACTTCAACAATTACTATTGAAGGTTTTGAATTTCCTGTTCCTACTGTCAAGAAGAAATATGATATTCTTATTGTTGGGGATGTGCATATCCCCATTGAGGTAACCTAGTGTTATTCGAAAATTCTCTGGTTTCATGTTATTCGAAATGAGTTTGTTAACAATACTTGATCAACCTTATTAGTGGATTCCTTTTGATGAGCATGAGATGGATGAAGTTAGAAAGCACAACTCTCTCTACCCTCTTTTTAGTTTCTGTCATTTAGATTAAATAAAGAAAAACAATATTATTTTCTATCTGTTTTTTGAATTATCCTTGCAATAAAAAATACCCCGAAAATAAAAGTTCTCCAAATTCCTGAAAATTTAATATAATTTTTTCTAGAATATTTAAGAATATTTGGCACTGAGAACACACCAGGGGACCCACCATGTGCCCACGAGGGTGGAGGGCGCGCCGCCCTACCTCGTAGACCCCACGTGGCCCCCTCCACTTATTCTTGGACCCACACACTTTGTCTTCCTCCAGAAAAAATCATCCACCAGCTCAAACCCGAGTTCTAGGTCATCTTGTTGCCATTTTCGATCTCCTAGCTCAAAGCTCCATTCACAAAACTGCTTTGGGGGATTGTTCTTCAGTATGTGACTCCTCCAATGGTCCAATAAGTTTTTGTTCTAGTGCTTTATATATTGCAAATTTGTGCTGCTTAGGTGACCCTATTCTTGAGCTTGCATGTCAAATTTATGTGGTCAAAAGTACTTTTAATGCATGATATGGCCTCTAGGCACTTGTAGGAGTAGTTGCTATCAATCTTGTTGAGTTTGATTCACTTTTATTTTGAGTCACTAAAAATTTCAGAAATTTTTCAGAGGAAGAAAAATGTTTAGGAAAATATACCAAGGTGGTTCCTCAAGAAATTAGGCCCCTAGGCTCGCGATACGTGAGCCGGATTATGAACTACCAAGGGAAGCTCAAGTGCGGCCTTGTGAATGGCCTTCAGAGGAGTTTATGGTCGGAGCAGGTATTAAGGAGGAATTTGACGTGTATGTGCGTAATGCTGACCTTGAGGGCTTCGTGTCAGATAAGTGCCCGCAATACCGTTACCTAACTGATTCATTTGTGAGAAGGTTTAAATTTACATCCTCGCGCAATTCTCACACTATTTTATTTGATCTTTATGATAAATCATATACCAGACCTAGAAGATTTTAATACTACTTGTAAACTCCAGCACTGGGGCAATGTTAGTGAACCTCGCAAATCTGAATTTAAAGACTTTCTTGCTAGTATCACTATGGGGTAATCTAGAGAAATCACACAAGCTACCATAGGGAGCATTCATTTTCCTGCCATACATTATTTTGCTCTCTTCGTGGGTAGATGCATTAACGGTAAAGATGAGGCTTGCCACATGTGCGTTCCAGATCTTAGTGTCCTCAAGAGTGCAGTATTAGGTGATAGACAATATAACTTGGGGGATATTGTTGCACGAAGGTTGCATCTTAATAGTTTAAGTGGAGACTTGTTTGGTGGAATTTATACAACCCGCGTAGCTAATTATCTTGAGATACCCATACATGAGAATGATATGGAATTGCCTCCTGCTTATCTAGATTATAATGCTATGGTTCGTCATTAGTTTGTTGAGAGGAATGAATAGTTCCTCCAATACCTACTAATCTTTGACAGACGTCGCACTGTCCATGTTGCTCTCCTTGCTCCTGCTTTCTTTGAATTTCAGACAAAAGGGAGATATGTTATAACCAGGGAGGAGGTGAACGAGTATGATAGGAGGATGGAGGCAGCTTGCCTCCAAGCTGCAGCTCGTGAGGCAATAGCCGCTGCATCTCAGTACAACCCTAGTTACAACTTTGGATATCTGCCAGGCTAGCCGTGGCCCTAGACCAAGCTTAGGCCAAAAGCCTAAGCTTGGGGGAGTACGTATTCCTCACCGACATTACATTCATGTTCACACACTCATGCTAGTTGTCGGTGCTCATACTTTTTCATTATATCATCCATGCTAGTTTATTTACTTTTTAAGCCTTTTTCTTGTGTGTTTGAAAACCTTAATAAAAACCAAAAAAAAATTAGTTGTAGCTTTTAGCTAGTTTACTTTCCATGCCTATAGTAGTAATAATTAAAAGAAAACCCAAAAAGATTTCTCGTTCTTCTTTTGCTTGTTGGGAGCTTTCCCGTGTAAATAGTTTTGTTTCTTTTCTTTTCTTTGGGGGTCGAGAGGAGAAGACCATGATGAAAAGATTGAGTGGCTCTCATATGCATTATTGTTGATCTAACCAAGAGCCCATATTACCTTGTCCTCTCCTGTGTATTAAATGCTTGCAGATTCCAGCTGAGTCCAATGCACGTGCACTATTATTATTATCCACACCGTTCAGTCGTGCAAGTGAAAGGCAATAATGACGATATATGATGGACTGATTGAGATAGAAAAGCTGGTATGAACTCGACCTATCTTGGCTTTGTAAATATGGTTAGTTCATCGTTCCTGGTTCAGCCTATTATGAATGAAACATGTTTGCAATGAGAATTAGAGATTATAGTTGCTCATGCCATGCTTAAGTAGCTAGGAGTTTATAATGGTTTACCTTGTGTGCCAACATGCTATTAAAATGGTTGTGATGTGGTATGATAGGGTGGTATCCTCCTTCGAACGATTCGAGTGGCTTGACTTGGCACATGTTCACGCATGTTGTTGAAACAAAATCAACATAGCCTCCACGATATTTATGTTCATGGTGAATTATATCCTACTCATGCTTGCATTCAGTGTTGATTAATTTTAATGCATGTTCATGACTATTGTCGCTCTCTAGCTAGTCGCTTCCCAGTCTCTTTCTAGCCTTCACTTATACTAAGCGGGGATACTGCTTGTGCGTCCACTTCCATAAACCCCAAAAAGTTATTCCGTATGAGTCCACCATACCTTCCTATATGCGGTATCTACCTGCCGTTCCAAGTAAATTTGTATGTGCCAAACTCTAAACCTTCAAATGAAATTCCGTTTTGTATGCTCGAATAGCTCATGTATCAACTAGGGATGTCTATATCTTCCATGCTAGGCGGGTTATTCTCAAGAGGAGTGGACTCCGCTCCTCACTCACGAGAAAATGACTCATAACCGGGATGCCTAGTCCCATGCTTAAATTAAAATAATTGCAAACAAAACTCCCCTAGGATTGTTGTTAGTTGGAGGTGCCCGTTGTTTCAGACAAGCCATGGATTGATATTTGTTGGTGGTAGGGGGAGTATAAACTTTACCATTCTGCTTGGGAACCGCCTATAATGTGTGTAGCATGTAAGATATCGAGATCTCTTGGTTGTTATGGTGACAATGAAAGTATACCACTCAAAATATTATTCATCTCTATTTCAAAATCGAGCTCTGGCACCTCTACAAATCCCTGCTTCCTTCTGCCAAGGGCCTATCTATTTACTTTTATGTTGAGTCATCCTCCTCTTATTAAAAAGCACCAGTTGGGGAGCACCACTGTCATTTGCATGCATTACTATTAGTTTACATTGAGTATGACTGTGACTGGATCTCTTTTACCATGAATTACAATTTCCAGTCAGTCCTTGATCTTCAGAGGTGCTCTCCATTTATGTTTTGCGGTCTCAGAAAGGGCTAGCGAGATACCATCTTGTTATACCATATTATGATTGTTTTGAGAAAGTGTTGTCATCTGAGATTTATTTTTATTGCTCACTAGTTGATTATGCCATTGATATGAGTAAACATGAGACCTAAATGTTATTGTGAATATGGTTAGTTCATAATCTTTGCTGAAAACTTGAATGCTGGCTTTACATATTTACAACAACAAGAGCAAACATAGTTTCTAAAAGTTTTTCTTTATCACTTTCAGTTTGTCAACTGAATTGTTTGAGGACAAGCAAAGGTTTAAGCTTGGGGGAATTGATACATCTCCAATGTATCTACTTTTCCAAACACTTTTGCCCTTGTTTTGGACTCTAACTTGCATGATTTGAATGGAACTAACCCGGACTGACGTTGTTTTCAGCAGAATTGCCATGGTGTTATTTTTGTGCAGAAATAAAAGTTCTCGGAATATATAGTAAAAAAAAGTTCTCGGAATGACCTGAAACTTCACGGAGAATATTTTTGTAACATATAAAAAATATTGGCGAAAGAATCAATGTCAGGGGGCCCACACCCTGCCCACGAGGGTGGGGGCGCGCCCACCCCCTGGGGCGCGTCCCCTGCCTCGTGGGCCCCCTGGAGGTCTACCAACCTCAACTCCAACTCTATATATTCACGCGCGGGGAGAAAAAAAATCAGGGACAAGGATTCATCACGTTTTACGATACGGAGCCGCCGCCAAGCCCTAATCTCTCTCAGGAGGGCTGATCTGGAGTCCGTTCGGGGCTCCAGAGAGGGGAATCCGTGGCCATAATCATCATCATCATCAACCTTCCTCCATCACCAATTTCATGATGCTCACCGCCGTGCATGAGTAATTCCATCGTAGGATTGCTGGACGGTGATGGGTTGGATGAGATTTATCATGTAATCAAGTTAGTTTTGTTAGGGTTTGATCCCTAGTATCCATTATGTTCTGAGATTGATGTTGCTATGACTTTGCTATGCTTAATGCTTGTCACTAGGGCCCGAGTGCCATGATTTCAGATCCGAACCTATTATGTTTTGATGAACACATGTGAGTTCTTGATCCTAACTTGCAAGTCAATAGTCAGATACTATTTGTCATGATCCGGCAACCCTGAAGTGACAATAATCGGGACCACTCCCGGTGATGACTATAGTTTGAGGAGTTCATGTATTCACTAAGTGCTAATTCTTTGTTCCGGTACTCTATTAAAAGGAGGCCTTAATATCCCTTAGTTTCCAATAGGACCCCGCTGCCACGGGAGGGTAGGACAAAAGACATCATGCAAGTTCTTTTCCATAAGCACGCATTACTATATTCGGAATACATGCCTACATTACATTGATGAACTGGAGCTAGTTCTGTGTCACCCTAGGTTATAACTTTTGCATGAGGAATCACATCCGACATAATTATCCATCACTGAGCCATTGCCTACGAGCTTCTCACATATTGATAGTTGCTTAGTTACTTTTCCGTTGCTACTGTTACAATTACTACGAAACCAATACTGTTACTTTTGCCACCATTACTGTTACTTTCATATTACTTTGCTACTAAATACTTTGTTGCAGATATTAAGTCTTTCAGGTGCGGTTGAATTGACAACTCAACTGTTGATACTTGAGAATGTTCTTTGGCTCCCCTTGTGTCGAATCAATAAATTTGGGTTGAATACTCTACCCTCGAAAACTGTTGCGATCCCCTATACTTGTGGGTTATCATGGAGGCGCTCTGAAGCGCTTCCACCAGAGTGTCTGGCGCCTCCGGATTAACAGAGGTCACCGGCGCAGGCGACGCACCCCCTTCTTTCGAAGGAGGCTGCTCACCCAATTCTGGAGCGGTGTCGGTCTCTGGAATGATATTCGGTTAGGGGCCGAATTGGGCATGGCCCCTGATACGTCCATTTTGCATCATGCTTTTATATCGATATTTATTGCATTATGGGCTGTTATTACACATTATGTCACAATACTTATGCCTATTCTCTCTTATTTTACAAGGGTTCCATAAAGAGGGAGAATGCTGGCAGCTGGGATTCTAGGCTGGAAAAGGAGCAAATATTAGAGACCTATTCTACACAGCTCCAAAAGTCCTGAAACTTCACGGAAGTCAATTTCAGAATATATAATAAATATTGAGTGCAAGAAGTTCACCAGGGGGGCCACACCCTACCCACGAGGGTGGGCGGCGCGCCCTACCCCCTGGGCGCGCCCCCTACCTCGTGGGCCCTCCGATGACCATCTTCTGCTATATGAGGTCTTTCGATGAGAAATATATCAAAAGCCATTGAGGGAGTCCTGGATTAGGGGGTGTTCGGGTAGCCGAACTATACCTTCAGCCGGACTCCTGGACTATGAAGATACAAGATTGAAGACTTCGTCCCGTGTCCGGATGGGACTTTCCTTGGCGTGGAAGGCAAGCTTGGCGATGTGGATATTCAAGATCTCCTACCATTGTAACCGACTCTGTGTAACCCTAACCCTATCCGGTGTCTATATAAACCGGAGGGTTGTAGTCCGTAGGCAATAAATCCATACACAACAATCATACCATAGGCTAGCTTCTAGGGTTTAGCCTCCTTGATCTCGGGTAGATCTACTCTTGTACTACCCATATCATCAATATTAATCAAGCAGGAGTAGGGTATTACCTCCATCGAGAGGGCCCGAACCTGGGTAAAAAACATTGTGTCCCTTGTCTCCTGTTACCATCCGGCCTTGACGCACAGTTCGAGACCCCCTACCCGAGATCCGCCGGTTTTGACACCGACATTGGTGCTTTCATTGAGAGTTCCTCTGTGTCGTCGCCTTTAGGCCCGATGGCTCCTTTGATCATCAACAACGATACGGTCCAGGGTGAGACTTTTCTCCCCGGACAGATCTTCGTCTTCGGCGGCTTCGCTCTGCGGGCCAATCCACTCGGCCACCTGGAGCAGATCAGAAGCTACGCCCCTGGCCATCAAGTCAGGTTCGGAAGCTGAAACTAGACGGCTGACATCCGCGGAGACTTGATCTTCGACGGGATCGAGCCACGGCCAAGCGCGCCGCACTATCTCGAGGGGCATAATCTAGCTCTGCCCCCGGACAGTGTCCTGGAGGCCGCACACGCATCGGTTCCGACCCCTAACGCGGAGCCTATTGCGCCAATTGAGGATGAGCGGTTGGACGTCACCTCGGGGGCTGCGATCCCGAAAGCGATCGAGCCGAACGCTAGCCCCGCACTCTGCACGACCCGTGACTCCGAGGATGCAGACTCCTCCCTGGACTCCGAACCCCCCGCGCCCATGCCAATCAAATCCGATTGGGCACCGATAATGGAGTTCATCACCGCAGACATCTTTCAGCACTCGTCTTGTGGCGATATCCTGAACTTTCTCAAGTCTCTCTCCTTATCAGGAGAGCCGTGGCCGAACTACGGTCAGCGAGGATGGGATACGGACGATGAAGAAATTAAAAGCCCACCACCACCCACCTGGTAGCCACTGTCGACAATTTAAATGATGTGCTCAACTTCGACTCCGGAGACATCGACAACATGGATGACGATGCAGGAGATACCGACAAACCAACGCCCATAGGGCATTGGACAGCCACCTCATCTCACGAGGTGTACATGGTGGATACCCCTAAAGGAAGCGACAACGAGGAAAAAGGGGATGGGACGGGAGATCGACCCCCCGAAAAGCAATCAAAGCGTCGGCGTAAACGCCGACCCAAGCCCCGCCTCGACAAAAACCCAGCCATAGAGCAGGACGAGCCGGTAGACGATGAGCAGGCCTTAGAGCAACCGTCCGAACAGGGCAACACGGATAGAGAAACCGAACATCCCTCCTTCGGCGAAAACGGCATTCCAGACGACCTCACACCGAATAAACTTATGGAGCAGAAGAATCTCCACGGGAGGCTCGTTGCAACTGCATGCAGCCTAAAAAAGCAGAAGCGGAAGCTAAAAACAGCGGAAGATGCACTCTGGATTAGATGGAGCAAAGTAATCAGTACCACAGATAAGTACGGCGACAGTCGCCGCACTAAAAGCTATCTGAAAAGAAAGCTACTACCTGAATTCGACGAAGAGGCCCTAGAACCCTCGCTTTCAAAAAATGAAAAAGCCACACGGTTGGATAGACGACCCCATAAAGCGGCAAGCGGTGCCGCACCTAAATCGGCATGCGACCCACTTAAGGATTCGCATCATGGCCCAGTCAGGTCCATTTATGGGCCAAGAAAGCAAGCTCTCGTAAGCAACGCTATGAAGCCATCATCGGAATCCGGCATACCCAAATATAGGGGCGCCGCACACCCCCTATGTTTCACCGATTAGGTCCTGGACTATGAATTCCCAGAGGGATTCAAACCCGTAAACATAGAGGCATATGATGGAACAACAGACCCTGGAGTCTGGATCGAGGATTATATCCTCCACATACACATGGCTAGAGGAGATGATCTCCACGCCATAAAATATCTACCCCTTAAGCTTAAATGGCCAGCCCGACATTGGCTTAAAAGCCTTCCAGAAAACACAATTGGAAGCTGGGAGGAGCTCGAGGATACTTTCCAAGCAAACTTTCAAGGGACCTATGTCCGTCCTCCTGATGAAGACGATCTTAGTCACATAACTCAACAACCCGGAGAATCAGCTCGGCAGTTCCGGAATAGATTCCTCACTAAAAAGAATCAGATAGTCGACTGTCCGGACGCCGAAGCCTTAGCAGCTTTCAGGCATAATGTCCGAGACGAATGGCTCGCCAGACACCTCGGCCAAGAAAAGTCAAGAACAATGGCCGCACTAACAAGCCTCATGACCCGCTTTTGTGTAGGGGAGGACAACTGGTTGGCAAGGTGCAGCCCCAACGACCCAAGTACATCCGAAACCAGGGATGGAAACAGAAAACCGCGATGCAACAAGGACCGTCGCTGGACTAAGGACAAAAGTCCAAAGAGCACGGCAGTCAATGCCGGATTCAAAGGCTCACGACAAAATCAGGAAAAATCGCCCCCCAGGATAACAGGGACGATCCATCCAACCTAAATAAAATCCTGGACAGGATATGTCAGATACACAGTACTCCCGGGAAGCCTGCTAACCATACCCACAGAGACTGTTGGGTTTTCAAACAATCCGACAGACTCAATGCCGAACACAAGGGGCTCGACACGCCAAGCGAAGACGAGGACGAACCCCAAAAGCAGAACACCAGGAAACAAAAGAACTTCCCACAAGAAGTAAAAACAATGAACTCACTTCACATAACAAAACGTGCGGTGCCCGTAAAGGTACGCACCACACGGCCCAAAGGGTCCTGCCACCGGTTATCAAAACCGATCATCTTCGATCAGCTAGATTATTCTAGGAATATCAAGAATGTAGGCTGGACTGCCTTGATACTCGATCCAATAATTGGCGGACTGAAGTTTTCAAATGTCCTTATGGACGGCGGCAGTGGACTAAACCTGATATATCTGGATACAATCCAGCACATGGGGATAAACCCAGCAAGAATCCGCCGCAGCAAAACCTCCTTTCAAGGGGTAATACCGGGCCCGGACACCCATTGTACGGGTTTTCTCCGGCTCACAGTCACATTCGGCTGTGCCGATAACCTCCGCCGTGAAAAGCTGACCTTCCATATCGTCCCGTTCTCAAGTCGCTATCAAGCACTACTGGGACGCGAAGCATTCGCTCGCTTTAACGCAATACCGCATTATGCATCTCTTACGCTTAAGATGCCCGGTCCACGAGGCATCATCTCTTTGAAGGGGAAGCACTAAAGTGCGCCTCCCCAAGCAGAGGACTATGAGGCCGCTTTGACAGCCCCACAGCAAAATGGCCTCACCGGCCAAAAAACTTCGAAATAGGTCATTCAAGACCACGAACGCGGATAGACGAGTTCGGTGCAAAATCATCATTGATGCAGGCCTAGAAGCCACATACCCCCACACTAGGGGCTCCATGCATATGCAATAAGAGACAATAAAGCTCAAACTTATATATCTTACTTTATACTTTGCTTATTTTAAACTTTTTCGGCACGACCCGTTTTCAACTCAGTTCCTCTCTTTTACAGATGAACGTCGTGCAGCGCCCGTCCAGGATATGGCACAACAGAGACACAAGCGCAGACGTGCAGTAGGGGCCCGTCCTAAAGGATTCTTTTTAGATTAAGACCCTGCGTAAACCTTTTTTACTGTCTCTTGTTGCTACACATCCCCTGGTTTTTTCTTTCTGATATAACCAAGGAGGAGGCTGGCGTCTTGGCATGTGGCCACGTCAGAATTTTTGCACGTACCTGGACACTAGGGGCTTTTTTAATAAAGAGTGTTGTTTCGCCCACACTCATAAAGACCGAACACCTTAGGGAGTGTTCGGCGTCGCGAGTTTTGGCATTATATGCATCAGCTCCGAATCATGTCTTTGGTCAAATGTTGGGTTGCCCGGCTCCTGAGTTCGGCTACCTTACGTTCCGCTCTATCGGCTAAGGTAGCACCAGGAGAACTACTGCGATTGTGCCCCCGGTTCGGCCAGGGCGAGAACCTCAGTAGACAAAGCCGAAAACTGACTGTCATGATGTAGCGTGAGACTGGTCAGCCACTCGATGACCTATCGGAATCTATCAGATTCCTTCGCTTTAACGAAGGGCCGCTTCCCGGTCAGGCACATACGCGCCCCGAACTCGGACGAGCGCAGTTGCCACCAAGGAGCTACCTAAATAGTCTCACTGTCAAACTCCTATGGCTAAGTGAAAGTGTTAAAGCATTATAGTCCGGTTTCCTGACCCGCTGCGCTATCACCTCCTTTGTAGGACCAAGACGTTGGGTTAAGTGTGAAAATGCGTCTTCTGCGAGCACCCCCGCACTATGTGCGTGGGGGCTGAAGCCAACGACTGCCATCTTTCAGATTCTGTATATATATATATATATATATATATATATATATATATATATATATATATATATATATATATATATATATCTTAAAACGGCCGCATAGAAGGTGTTCACAATACTTGGAGGCACAAGTATAAAAAAGGCCACTACAGTTTATCAAAATATTACTTTATAAATACATATGCTATCATAACATAGCATCTTTCGAGCACTGCGTCTCTATTACACGAGCGCCTTCAAGAACTTCCTGAAAATAGTGCTCGGAGGGTACTCGGCTTTCGTCCGAATCTCGGGACGCAACAACGGTGGTCTCCATCTCTGCCCAGTATGTCTTAACATGGGCAAGAGCCATCCTAGCGCCCTCTATGCATGCTGACCTCTTCATTGGATCTATACGCGGCACCGCGTCAACGAATTGCTGCACCAAGCTGAAATAACTCTTCGGCTCCGATCTCCCAGGCCACAGATGACCCATGACGTACTTCATGGCGAGTCCGGATAATCTATTCAGCTCAGCCCATTGAGCCAGGCGATCGTCCACTGCTAGTGGACGCTCTGGATTATGGAACTGTGACCAGAAAAGCTTTTCCACTTCGCGATCTTTTAGATCTCGAAAGTGTTCGGTCGCATCAGCAGCACTTGCTGCCAAATCCAGATAGGTGTCCTTCACACTCCACATCCAGTCCAACGGAGCAAACTTCGGATCACAAAACATCCTCCGCGGTATAAAGGGCTTTCCAGCCGCAATCTGTTCGGCCTGACGCGGCTCCTCCTTCGCAGCTCTCATCGCAGAGCGAGCGTCCTTGGCATCGGCAACGACCTTCTCTAAATCCGTCTGTCTCGCCTGGTCTTCTTTCTCAAGAAGTTTGCAACGGTCTGCAGCGCTCTTAAACTTCTCGGCCATCTCGGCCATCTCTTCTTTGCTTCGGCAGTGAGCAGCCTATTCGGCTCTCAGCTCTTTAAGGGCCTTCTCGGCAGCCGCATCGCTTTTTCTAGCTTGCTCCTTAGCTCGGGAAAGTTCTGCCCTAAGATTCTGCACGGCGGCCGTACCATCTATGTCAAGCACACACATTGTAAGACACTGGCATGAAGCTCCTGTTACCTGATGCCGCCCGAAGAATTACATACCTTGAGCCTCATCAAGCCGCTTGTTGACAAGCGCGATGTCGGCATCTGCCACGTCCAGTTGCCACTTTAGTTCGGCCACATCATCAGTTCGGCTTGATTCCGGACACCTTGCTACCTACATTCAAAGGCGACATCTTAGACCTGGGATTATGATCCTCTGCGTGCCATCATTTCCTGACAACGCGCAGAGTCTCAGGGGCTACTATCTGCACAGGGCGCATCTTACTTATGCGCAACTGACAAAAGTGTACATTATCTAACGTACCTCAGAACCCGTCAGTAAACTTTTGACGGCCTCATGCAATCCGCTCTCTGCGGATGAAATCCTTTCAATCACCGTGACCATCAATGCATGGTGCTCCTTTGAGATAGAACCTCGCCCCAGCAGAGTCTTTAGCTCCTCCGGCCGAGCACCAGACGGTGCTGGACTTGTCTTATGGCCTCTTTCGAAGGCTGGACGCAGAGAGCCTTGGGGGGCCACATAGCTATCTTCCGCCCCTACCGGATTCAGAGAAACCCTCCGCGACGACACCTTAGGGTCGCCTGCCTTGCTAGGCGGTACGGCAGGGGGAGGCGTCCCACTCTCCATCATCTCCGGAAGAAGATCCCTTGAAGACGAGCTCTGCTGAGAAGGGCTGAGGTCCGAGCTACAAGGTAAAATTTCGGTTAATCTTCTCAGATATAAATCAAGGATTTCTCTCATCCCTCAAAAGGAAAACCTCTCTCTACTTACGGCTCGCTGGAGGGCTGATCCCCTTGAGGGCATAGTCCGGCCGAGGAACTCCCCGACGTCGGACCCTCTAACGAGGATTTTCTCCCTGGTTTCGAAGCCATGGTTTCCGGGTCGTCAGAGGCGGCTCTCTTCTTCCCCTTACGAAAGGAATTGTCAGTTCCTCCCTTCGGAGCAGCCTCCTTCGAGGAGGCCATAGCTTCCTTGTCCTCCCCCTCCAAAGGCATTATCTCCAGCATCCTGACCAGCACGGGATCCGACCTCGTTTCAGGAAGGGGAGCCGGACACCTGATCAGCTTTGCCTTCGCTATCCACTCCTGTTTAAAAGGATGGCTCTTTTAGGGGCAAGTTTATGACAATTATACGGATAGAAGGTCCGGGAACAAGGTTGCTTACTTGAGTATCCGGGCGATTGCAGCTTAGGCCTGCGTCCTCGGTTAAATCCGGACACATCTCTTGTGATATGAAGAACAATCTATACATCTCCGCGGGCGTTGCGCCCATAAAATTCTAGAGAGCTCGCGGTCCCTCTGGATTAAACTCCCACAGGCGAAGGGGGCGACGTTTGCCGGGCAATATTCGACAAATCATCATGACCTATGTCACCTTGACCAAACTGAGGTCTCCTTCCAAGAGATCCTTAATTCGGCCCTGTAACAGGGGCACATTTTTGGATAACCCCCAATTTAATCCTTTGTTGACCCATGACGCTAGCCGTGATGGGGGACCCGAGCGAAAGGCAGGAAGCGCCGCCCACTTGGCGCTCCTGGGAGCGGTGATATAGAACCATTCTCGTTGCCACAAGCCGAGCTCCTCCTGAAAGGAGCCCTCGGGCCATGGAGCATCTGCATTTTTACTTATGACAACACCTCCGCACTCTGCGTACCGTCCCTCGATCATCTTCGGCTCCACTCCGAAGGTCTTGAGCTATAATCCGAAGTGAGGAGTAACATGGAGGAACGCTTCGCACACAACGATGAATGAGGAAATGTGGAGGATGGACTCCGGAGCTAAGTCATGAAATTCCAGCCCGTAATAAAACAGCAGCCCCCTCACGAAGGGATCCATCGGGAAGCCTAACCCCCGAAGGAAGTGAGACATGAACACTATGCTCTCACCGGGCTAGGGACTGGGAATAGCCTGCCCTTGAGCAGGCAACCTATGCGGAATTTCGGAAGTCAAGAACTTAGCCTCTCTCAACTTTAGCACGTCCTCCTCCATGACGGAGGAGGGTGTAACACCCTCGATGCGACTATATCTCCCACGTGTCGAGGCACGACTTAGAGGCATAATCGCATTGAAGGCATATGTCGCAAGTTAGGCAATCTTCACAACATCCTATGTAATATGATAATAAAAGGGGAGATAACATAGTTGGCTTACACTCGCCACGTCAATCAAGTACATAAATAACATTACATCAACCAAACACTCATGGCCCGACTACGGCGCCAAAATAAAAGATAACCCAACAAGCGACACGGTCCCAATCACCCCCAACTGGGCACCACTACTGATCATTAGGAAAGGAAACATAGTAACATTGAAAGTCCTCGTCGAACTCCCACTTGAGCTCAAGTGCGTCTCCTGGAGCGGAATCATCAGGCCCTACATCTGGTGTAATAGTAATCTGTGAGCCACAGGGACTCAGCAATTTCGCACCCTCGCGATCAAGACTATTTAAGCTTATAGGTAAGGCAAGGTAAATATGTGGAGCTGCAACAAGCGACTAGCAAATATGGTGGCTAACTTATTCGCAAAAGAGAGCGAGAAGAGGAGGCAAAGCACGAGCGAGAAACTAGAGGACAACCTGCGCAAACATTACTCCAACACCGTGTCCACTTCCCGGACTCCGCCGAGAAGAGGCCATCACGGTAACACACTCAGTTGATTCATTTTAATTAAGTTAAGGTTCAAGTTATCTACAACCGGACATTAACAAATTCCCATCTGCCCATAACCGCGGGCACGGCTTTCGAAAGTTCAAATCCCTGCAGGGGAGTCCCAACTTAGCCCATGACAAGCTCTCACGGTCAACAAAGGAATAGACCTCCTCCCAAGATGTTCCGATCAGACTTGGTATCTCGGTTCTTCAAGACACTTCGACAGGTTAAAACAAGACCAGCAACATACGGGAGCCAACGTAACCCAAGTTGCCAAGGGACGGCCCCGCACGGTGCTCTAGTTTGGACCAACACTCAAAGGAGCACTGTCCCGGGGGGTTTAAAATAAGATGACCGTTGAGTCCACGAAACCCAAGGGAAAAGGGCTAGGTGGCAAATGGTAAAACCAAGGTTGGGCATTGCTGGAGGAGTTTTATTCAAGGCGGACTGTCAAGGGGTTCCCATTATAACCCAACCGCGTAAGGAACGCAAAATCCGGGAACATAACACCGATATGACGGAAACTAGGGCGACAAGAGTGGAACAAAACACTAGGCGTGAGGCCGAGTCTTCCACCCTTTACCAAGTATATAGATGCATTAAGATAACATGGCAATATAATGATATCCCAACAAGTAAATAAATGTTCCAACAAGGAACGGCCTTCAATCTTCACCTGCAACTAGCAACGCTATAAGAGGGGCTGAGCAAAGCGGTAACATAGCCAATCAACGATTTGCTAGGACACGGTGGGTTAGAGGTTTGACATGGCAATTTGGGAGGCTTGAAAGCAAGTGGTAGGCATTGTAGCATTGGCATACCAAAGAGCGAGCAAACTAGCATAGCAAAGATAGTAGTGATTTCGAGGGTATGATCATCTTGCCTGCACAGTTGTCAGAGTTGACTGGATCCTCGAAAGCAAACTCAACGGGCTCCTCATTAGTGAACTCGTCTCCCAGCTCTACCCAAACAAGACAAACAAGCAACAAGGACACAATCAACCACGTGCAAGGATCAAACAATATGGTGCAATGATGATATGCTATGCGGGATGCGATGCGGGATGCATATGCAAGATATGATAGGAAATGCAAGATGCTGGTCTCAACTTGGAAATCCAAGTGGGCCACTGGAAATATAAGATGAAATTGCTTGAAAACGATATAAAGAACGCCGGAATCGGAGTTACGGTTTGGAAATGGCAAGCGATTCAAATATGCCACCGATCCGTGATTTACAGCAAGTAGCCATCTAAATGCAATGAGATGAACATGCTACAGCACCCAAACATGACAAACAAATACATGGCAGGGATGCATTCAAGGTGCTTAACAAAAGTCTAGCACTGAGCTACGGCCAATTCATCCATTAACAGGTTCAAACAAGCATGGCAAAAATGCATATGGCAAACAGATCTCAGACTTAGTGAAATTAACACTTGTCTGGAATTTCAGATCAGGTAGCACTCTTCGGAGCAACAAAACTACATGCTACAGGACCTGAACATGGCAAAGTAAAGCATGGAATGGAGCTACTCAAAGAGCTTAACAAAAGTCCCTTAGTGACCTTGAACCAAAAGGGATCAGAAAATACAATTGCAAGCATGTCAACATAGCAAAAACATAATCAGTTTTCAGACTTGGTGAAAACTGGCACATGCTGAAACATAACTCAAGTAGGCATGTTTACGAGCTCGATGCACTCACTACGGTGCAAGTCATGATAAGCTAAGCATACATCCATCAAGAACACACAAAATGCAAGCTAGACATGGCAAGAACAATAGTATAGCATGCATGGATCAACTACAAAATCGTCGGCAAAATTGCAAACAAGTTGACAATCTGCCCAGATTCACAAAGTAGCAAAGGTAGAGCTCGATTGACTCAAGCTAGGGTGCTACATAATTGCAAACAAAGACATGGATGGATAGAGTACTACAATATTAACAAAACATCCTTACCGATCATCCTCAAAAGAGGCACGAATCACTAGGAAACAACATCAAGATATGGCATCATGAGATAAACAGCTCAAGGACTTAGTGGAAATGCTAAGTCCCTGAAAACAGAATTAACAAGTGCACCACTTTGCAAGCTCGTGCTAGTCACCACACACATCAAAAAAATACATGGGTTGCACCTATGGAAAGATGACAAAACCCTTAACAAAACATATGTAGAGCATCAGGGCATATCATGCACACAATAATCATGGCAAAAATGACAAAAAGCTAAACGAAGCAGCAAATCTGACAATTAACTCAAGTAGCCCTCTTCTAACAACATTTCGGGCATCAAGATGAACTCAAATGAAAATGATGCAATGGAATGAAATGATGTACTCTCTGAGATGAACATTTTCATATGCTATATGCATGCATCGGAGCTACGGATGCAAAGTTACGAGGCTATGAACAAGGGCACTTGGATCTGGAATTTCAAGGACTTAGAAGAAAAACAACCTCCGGATCTAGGGTTTACTGTTCACGGCACGCGAACCGAGGTTGACCGGAGCACTGTTCACCGGAGAGGACCCGGAGCTCTCCGGAGAAGGGCGCGGGCGCCGGATCCGGGTGTGGTGACGCCGGATCTGGTCGGCGGCGGGGCGGCGACGGCGGAGGGCGGCGTCGGCGGGCGGCGCGGTCGAGGTGGC
>NC_041382.1:650447602-650460418 GCF_002162155.2 Triticum dicoccoides
CGGGCCGCGGCGGCGGCTGGCGGCGGAGGTGCCACGTGGCAGCCTGCCACTGATGCGGGCGGGCGGCGGACAGTGTCCGGCCGGCACGGACGTGTCCGGCGCGGCGCGGCGGATCTTTTTAGGGTTTGAGACGAGGGGAATCCGGGATTTCGGAGGAGGGGCTATAAATAGGCATAGAGGGATCTAGGAGTGTCCAAATGAGGTGCGATTTGCGGCCACGCGATCGTGATCGTACACTCTAGATGATGGAGCAGGTTTTGGTGGGTTTTGGGCCAAAATGGAGGGGTGTTGGGCTGCAACACACATGAGGCCTTTTCGGTCCCTCGGTTAACCGTTGGAGTATCAAACGAAGTCCAAATGATATGAAACTTGATAGGCGGTCTACCGGTAGTAAACCAAGGCTGCTTGGCAAGTCTTGGTCCAATCCGGAAATGTTTAATCCCCACACACGAAAGAAAGCTACAAAAGACCACCGGAGGAGAATGAAGCGCCGGAATGCAAAACGGACAACGGGGAAAATGCTCGAATGCATGAGATGAACACGTATGCAAATGCAATGCACATGATGACATGATATGAGATGCATGACAACGATAACAACACATGGAGACAAAAACCCGAACCCAAGAAAATAAAATAACTTAAAGCCGAAAACGGCAAGAGTTGGAGTACAAATTGGGAAAGTTACATCTGGGGTGTTACAAAGGGCATCCATCGGCCTTGAAGGTCGGAACCGGACATTGTCGAAGGTCCGAAGTGCCTGGAATCTGGAGCCTAGGGTGTTGGAACTCGAGGCGACGGGCGAACTCGTTTGAGATTGGAAAAAGGAGTAAGGCCTTGGTTTCTTTGTAAGAGGTTGAATACCAGGAGCCCTCCCCGTAACCGTTTGGGACTCACCTTTAATCAAGAAAACGTGTTAACGGGCATGATTGGGTTACCCACGTCCGTATTGATGAGAATCCCGTAAAAGGGGGGCACACGATCTCTGCTTTAACAAGACGTGCCAAGGAAACCGCCTCGCAAAATATGCTGAGGTGGAAAAGTGAAAACGATTCGAATAAAGGACTTGGCCGTAGTGTGATGACGCACCACAGAATACGTCGGCAGATTTGATTTGTGTCAATATTATTCTCTCTATGGCAATATGTGGAAACTTATTTTGCAGAGCCGGACACTACTCTTGGTGTTTACAATCTTCTACGAAGGACTTGGAGGAGGAACCCTCCTTGCAATGCCGAAGACAATTTGCGCACCGGACTCGTCTTCATTGAAGCCTGGTTCAGGGGCTACTGAGGGAGTCCTGGATTAGGGGGAGTTCGGGTAGCCGGACTATACCTTCAGCCGGACTCCTGGACTATGAAGATACAAGATTGAAGACTTCGTCCCGTGTCCGGATGGGACTTTCCTTGGCGTGGAAGGCAAGCTTGGCGATGCGGATATTCAAGATCTCCTACCATTGTAACCGACTCTGTGTAACCCTAACCCTATCCGGTGTCTATATAAACCGGAGGGTTGTAGTCCGTAGGCAATCAACTCCATACACAACAATCATACCATAGGCTAGCTTCTAGGGTTTAGCCTCCTTGATCTCGTGGTAGATCTACTCTTGTACTACCCATATCATCAATATAAATCAAGCTGGAGTAGGGTATTACCTCCATCGAGAGGGCCCGAACCTGGGTAAAAAACATTGTGTCCCTTGTCTCCTGTTACCATCCGGCCTTGACGCACAGTTCGGGACCCCCTACCCGAGATCCGCCGGTTTTGACACCGACATCCATCTTCTCGGACGAAACTCCGCCGCCACGAGGCGGAACCTTGGCGGAACCAATCTAGGGCTCTGGCGGAGCTGTTCTGCCGGGGAAACTTCCCTCCGGGAGGGGGAAATCATCGCCATCGTCATCACCAACGCTCCTCTCATCGGGAGAGGGCAATCTCCATCAACATCTTCACCAACACCATCTCCTCTCAAAACCCTAGTTCATCTCTTGTATCCAATTCTTGTCTCCAAGTCCGGGATTGGTATGTGTGGGTTGCTAGTAGTGTTAATTACTCCTTGTAGTTTATGCTAGTTGGTTTATTTGGTGGAAGATCATATGCCCAGATCCTATATGCATATTAATACCCCTCTGATTATGAACATGAATATGCTTTGTGAGTAGTTACGTTTGTTCCCGAGGACATGGGAGAAGTCTTGCTATTAGTAGTCATGTGAATTTGGTCTTCGTTCGATATTTTGATGAGATGTATGTTGTCTCTCCTCTAGTGGTGTCATGTGAACATCGACTACATGACACTTCACCATTCTTTGGGCCTAGAGGAAGGCATTGGGGAGTAATAAGCAGATGATGGGTTGCTAGACTGACAGAAGCTTAAACCCTAGTTTATGCGTTGCTTCGTAAGGGGCTGATTTTGATCCATATGTTTCATGCTATGGTTAGGTTTACCTTAATACTTTTGTTGTAGTTGCGGATGCTTGCAATAGAGGTTAATCATAAGTGGGATGCTTGTCCAAGTAAGGACAGTACCCAAGCACCAGTCCACCCACATATCAGATTATCAAAATACCGAACGCGAATCATATGAGCGTGATGAAAACTAGCTTGACGATATTCCTATGTGTCCTCAGGAGCGCTTTTCTCTATATAAGAGTTTGTCCAGGCTTGTCCTTTGCTACAAAAAGGATTGGTCCACCTTGCTGCACCTTATTTACTTTTGTTACTTGTTGCTCGTTACAAATTATTCTATCAAAAAACTATATGTTACCACTTATTTCAGTACTTGCAGAGAATACCTTGCTGGAAACCGCTTATCATTTCCTTCTGCTCCTTGTTGGGTTCGACACTCTTACTTATCGAAAGGACTACGATAGATCCCCTATACTTGTGGGTCATCAAGACTCTTTTCTGGCACCATTGCCGAGGAATGAAGCGTCTTTGGTAGGTGGAATTTGGTAAGGAAAAATTTATATAGTGTGCTGAAATTTACTGTCACTTGTTACTATGGAAAGTAATCCTGTGAGGGGCTTGTTCAGGGTATCTTCACCCCGACCAGTAGAGCAAAGAGTTGCTCCTCAACCAACTGAACCTACTGAACTTGAAAATGAAAATGAAAATGCCTGCTTTGAATTTCCTTCGGGTATGTTAGAAAAACTACTAGCTAATCCTTTTGCAGGAGATGGAACAATGCATCCTGATGAGCACCTAATATATGTTGATGAAGTTTGTGGATTATTTAATCTTGCAGGTGTACCTGGAGATGTTGTTAAGAAGAAGGTCTTCCCTTTATCTTTGAGGGAAGATGCATTGACATGGTATAGGCTATGTGATGATACGGGGTCATAGAAGTACAAACGATTGAAATTGGAATTTCATTAGAAGTTTTATCCTATGCATCTTGTTCATCGTGATCGCAATTATATATATAATTTTTTGCCTCGCGAAGGAGAAAGCATCGCTCAAGCTTGGGGGAGGCTTAAATCAATGATATATTCATGCCCCAATCATGAGCTCTCAAGAGAGATTATTATTCAAAATTTATATGCTCGGCTTTCTAATAACAATCGCACCATGCTCGATACTTCTTGTGCTGGCTCTTTTATGATGAAGACTATTGAATTCAAATGGGATTTATTGGAAAGAATTAAACGCAACTATGAAGATTGGGACCTCGACGAAGGTAAGGAGTCAGGTATGACACCTAAGTTTGATTGTGTTAAATCTTTTATGGATACCGATGTTTTTCGTAAATTTAGCACTAAATATGGACTTGACTCCGAGATAGTAGCTTCTTGCTGTGAATCTTTTGCTACTTATGTTGATATCCCCAAGGAGAAGTGGTTTAAATATCATCCTCCCATAGAAGTAAAACTAGCTGCACCTATTAAAGTTGAAGAAAAGACTATCACTTATAATGATCCTATTGTTCATACTTCGTATGTTGAGAAACCACCTTTCCCTGTTAGGATAAAGGATCATGCTAAGGCTTCAACTGTGGTTCGTAAAAGCAATATTAAAACTTATACACCTCCTGAGCAAGTTAAAGTTGAACCTAATATTGCTATTGTTAAAGATCTCTTGGCTAATAATATTGATGGGCATGTTATTTATTTCTGTGATGAAACTGCTAGAATTGCTAAACCTTGTGCTGAAGATAAACCTAGACCTGTGGTAGGCATGCCTGTTATTTCTGTTAAAATAGGAGATCATTGTTATCATGGCTTATGTGATATGGGTGCCAGTGCTAGTGCAATACCTATTTGCCTATATATAGAAATTATGCATGATATTGCACCTGTTGAGTTAGAAGATATTGATGTCACAATTAAACTTGCCAATACAAATACTATATCACCAATGGGAATTGTTAGAGATGTTGAAGTCTTGTGTGGGAAAACTAAATATCCTGCTGATTTCCTTGTTCTAGGTTCCCCACAAGATAGCTTTTGTCCCATTATATTTGGTAGACCCTTCTTAAACACTCTTAATGCTAAGATAGATTGCAAAAAGAACGTTGTTACTATCGGTTTAGATGATATGTCTCATGAATTTAATTTCTCTAAATTTAGTAGACAACACCGTGAAGAAGAATTACCTAGTAAGGATGAAATTATTGGTCTTGCTTCTATTGCCGTAACTCCTAGTGATCCTTTAGAACAATATTTGCTAGACCATGAAAATGATATGTTTATGAATGAAAGAAGGGAAATAGATGAAGTATTCTTTAAACAGGAACCTATTCTGAAACACAATTTGCCTATTGAAATCCTAGGGGATCCTCCTCCACCCAAGGGCGATCCCGTGTTTGAGCTTAAACCGTTGCCTGATACTCTTAAATATGCTTATCTTGATGAGAAATATATATATCCTGTTATTATTAGTGCTAACCTTTCAGAGCATGAGGAAGAGAGATTATTGAAAACTCTGAAGAAGCACCGTGCTGCTATTGGTTATACTCTTGATGATCTTAAGGGCATTAGTCCCACTCTATGTCAACATAAAATTAATCTGGAAGAAGATGCTAAACCAGTTCATGATCATCAACGACGGCTGAATCCTAAAATGAAAGAAGTGGTAAGAAAAGAAATACTAAAGCTCCTGGAGGCAGGTATAATCTATCCCGTTGCTGATAGTCAGTGGGTAAGTCCTGTCAACTGTGTCCCTAAGAAGGGAGGTATTACTGTTGTTCCTAATGATAAAGATGAATTGATTACTCAAAGAATTATTATAGGTTATAGGATGGTAATTGATTTCTGCAAATTAAATAAGGCCACTAAAAAGAATCATTACCCCTTACCTTTTATCGATCAAATTCTAGAAAGATTATCGAAACATACACATTTTTGCTTTCTAGTGTTGGGTTTCGTAGTAATTTCAAAAAAATTCCTACGCACACGCAAGATCATGTGATGCATAGCAACGAGAGGGGAGAGTGATCTCTATGTACCCACGCGGACCGACTACGGAAGCGTTGACGCAACGTAGAGGAAGTAGTCGTACGTCTTCACGATCCAACCGATCAAGCACCAAAACTACGGCACCTCCGAGTTCGAGCACACGTTCAGCTCGATGACGATCCCCGGACTCCGATCCAGCAAAGTGTCGGGGAAGAGTTCCGTCAGCACGACGGCGTGGTGACGATCTTGATGCACTACAGCAGTAGGGCTTCGCCTAAACTCCGCTACAGTATTAACGAGGAATAAGGTGGCTGGGGGCACCGCACACGGCTAAGGAATAGATCACGTGGATCAACTTGTGTGTTCTAGGGTGCCTCTACCTCAGTATATAAAGGACTAAGGGGGGAGGGGCTGGCTGGCCATAGGAGGCGCGCCAGGAGAGTCCTACTCCCTCTGGGAGTAGGATTCCCCCCCCCCCCCAATCCTAGTTGGAATAGGATTCGCGGAGGGGGGAAAAGAGAGAGGGGGGCCGGCCACCTCTCCTAGTCCTAATAGGACCAGCGGAGGGGGGAGGTGCACAGCCCATGTAGGGAAGCCGCTTCTCTTTTCCACTAAGGCCCACTATGGCCCATATAGCTCCCGGGGGGTTCCGGTAACCTCCCGGTACTCCGGTAAAATCCCGATTTCACCCGGAACACTTCCGATATCCAAACATAGGCTTCCAATATATCACTCTTTATGTCTCGACCATTTCGAGACTCCTCGTCATGTCCGCGATCACATCCGGGACTCCGAACAACCTTCGGTACATCAAAATGCATAAACTCATAATATAATTGTCATCGTAACCTTAAGCGTGCGGACCCTACGGGTTCGAGAATAATGTAGACATGACTGAGACACGTCTTCGGTCAATAACCAATAGCGGGTCCTGGATGCCCATATTGGCTCCTACATATTCTACGAAGATCTTTATCGGTCAGACCGCATAACAACATACGTTGTTCCCTTTGTCATCGGTATGTTACTTGCCCGAGATTCGATCGTCGGTATCCAATACCTAGTTCAATCTCGTTACCAGCAAGTCTCTTTACTCGTTCTGTAATACATCATCCCGCAACTAACTTATTTAGTTGCAATGCTTGCAAGGCTTAAGTGATGTGCATTACCGAGAGGGCCCAGAGATACCTCTCCGACAATCGGAGTGACAAATCCTAATCTCGAAATACGCCAACCCAACATCTACCTTTGGAGACACCTATAGTACTCCTTTATAATCACCCAGTTACGTTGTGACGTTTGGTAGTACCCAAAGTGTTCCTCCAGTAAACGGGAGTTGCATAATCTCATAGTTACAGGAACATGTATAAGTCATGAAGAAAGCAATAGCAACATACTAAACGATCGGGTGCTAAGCTAATGGAATGGGTCATGTCAATCAGATCATTCAACTAATGATGTGACCTCGTTAATCAAATAACAACTCTTTGTTCATGGTTAGGAAACATAACCATCTTTGATTAATGAGCTAGTCAAGTAGAGGCATACTAGTGACACTCTGTTTGTCTATGTATTCACACATGTATTATGTTTCCGGTTAATACAATTCTAGCATGAATAATAAACATTTATCATGATATAAGGAAATAAATAATAACTTTATTATTGCCTCTAGGGCATATTTCCTTCAGTCTCCCACTTGCACTAGAGTCAATAATCTAGATTACACTATAATGATTCTAACACCCATGGAGCTTTGGTGCTGATCATGTTTTGCTCGTGGAAGAGGCTTAGTCAACGGGTCTGCAACATTCAGATCCGTATGTATCTTGCAAATCTCTATGTCTCCCACCTGGACTAGATCCCGAATGGAATTGAAGCGTCTCTTGATGTGTTTGGTCCTTTTGTGAAATCTGGATTCCTTTGCCAAGGCAATTGCACCAGTATTGTCACAAAAGATTTTCATTGGACCCGATGCACTAGGTATGACAACTAGATCGGATATGAACTCCTTCATCCAGACTCCTTCGTTCGCTGCTTCCGAAGCAGCTATGTACTCCGCTTCACATGTAGATCCCGCTACGACGCTTTGTTTAGAACTGCACCAACTGACAACTCCATCGTTTAATGTAAACACGTATCCGGTTTGCGATTTAGAATTGTCCGAATCAGTGTCAAAGCTTGCATCAACGTAACCATTTACGACGAGCTCTTTGTCACCTCCATATACGAGAAGCATATCCTTAGTCCTTTTCAGGTATTTCAGGATGTTCTTGACCGCTGTCCAGTGATCCACTCCTGGATTACTTTGGTACCTCCCTGCTAGACTTATAGCAAGGCACACATCAGGTCTGGTACACAGCATTGCATACATGATAGATCCTATCGCTGATGCATAGGGAACATCTTTCATATTCTCTCTATCTTCTGCAGTGGTCGGGCATTGAGTCTTACTCAATTTCACACCTTGTAACATAGGCAAGAACCCTTTCTTCGCTTGATCCATTTTGAACTTTTTCAAAATTTTGTCAAGGTATGTTGTTTGTGAAAGTCCAATTAAGCGTCTTGATCTATCTCTATAGATCTTAATGCCTAATATGTAAGCAGCTTCACCGAGGTCTTTCATTGAAAAACTCTTATTCAAGTATCCCTTTATGCTATCCAGAAATTCTATATCATTTCCAATCAGCAATATGTCATCCACATATAATATCAGAAATGCTACAGAGCTCCCACTCACTTTCTTGTAAATACAGGCTTCTCCGAAAGTCTGTATAAAACCAAATGCTTTGATCACACTATCAAAACGTTTATTCCAACTCCGAGAGGCTTGCACCAGTCCATATATGGATCGCTGGAGCTTGCATACTTTGTTAGCTCCCTTTGGATCGACAAAACCTTCCGGTTGCATCATATACAACTCTTCTTCCAGAAATCCATTCAGGAATGCAGTTTTGACATCCATCTGCCAAATTTCATAATCATAAAATGCGGCAATTGCTAACATGATTCGGACAGACTTAAGCATCGCTACGGGTGAGAAAGTCTCATCATAGTCAACCCCTTGAACTTGTCGAAAACCTTTTGCGACAAGTCGAGCTTTGTAGACAGTAACATTACCATCAGCGTCAGTCTTCTTCTTGAAGATCCATTTATTCTCAATTGCTTGCCGATCATCGGGCAAGTCAACCAAAGTCCATACTTTGTTCTCATACATGGATCCCATCTCAGATTTCATGGCTTCAAGCCACTTTTCGGAATCTGGGCTCACCATCGCTTCTTCATAGTTCCTAGGTTCATCATGATCTAGTAGCATGATTTCCAGAACAGGATTACCGTACCACTCTGGTGCGGATCTCACTCTGGTTGATCTACGAGGTTCAGTAGTATCTTGATCTGAAGTTTCATGACCATCATCATTAGCTTCCTCACTTATTGGTGTAGGTGTCGCAGAAACAGTTTTCTGTGATGTACTACTTTCCAATAAAGGAGCAGGTACAGTTACCTTGTCAAGTTCTACTTTCCTCCCACTCACTTCTTTCGAGAGAAACTCCTTCTCTAGAAAGGATCCATTCTTAGCAATGAATGTCTTGCCTTCAGATCTGTGATAGAAGGTGTACCCAACAGTCTCCTTTGGGTATCCTATGAAGACATATTTCTCCGATTTGGGTTCGAGCTTATCAGGTTGAAGCTTTTTCACATAAGCATCGCAGCCCCAAACTTTAAGAAACGACAACTTTGGTTTCTTGCCAAACCACAGTTCATAAGGCGTCGTCTCAACGGATTTTGATGGTTCCCTATTTAACGTGAATGCGGCCGTCTCTAGAGCGTAACCCCAAAACGATAGCGGTAAATTAGTAAGAGACATCATAGATCGCACCATATCTAGTAAAGTACGATTACGACGTTCCGACACACCATTACGTTGTGGTGTTCCGGGTGGCGTGAGTTGCGAAACTATTCCACAATTTTTCAAATGTACACCAAACTCGTAACTCAAATATTCTCCTCCACGATCAGATCGTAGAAACTTTATTTTCTTGTTACGATGATTTTCAACTTCACTCTGAAATTCTTTGAACTTTTCAAATGTTTCAGACTTATGTTTCATTAAGTAGATATACCCATATCTGCTTAAGTCATCTGTGAAGGTGAGAAAATAACGATATCCACCACGAGCCTCAATATTCATCGGACCACATACATCGGTATGTATGATTTCCAACAAATCTGTTGCTCTCTCCATAGTACTGGAGAACGGTGTTTTAGTCATCTTGCCCATGAGGCACGGTTCGCAAGTACGAAGTGATTCATAATCAAGTGGTTCCAAAAGTCCATCAGTATGGAGTTTCTTCATGCGCTTTACACCGATATGACCTAAACGACAGTGCCACAAATAAGTGTATCAACTCTGCATCTTTTGGCTTCAACATTATGAATATGTGTATCACTACCATCGAGATTCATCAAAAATAGACCACTCTTCAAAGGTGCATGACCATAAAAGATATTACTCATATAAATAGAACAACCATTATTCTCTGATTTAAATGAATAACCGTCTCGCATCAAACAAGATCCAGATATAATGTTCATGCTTAACGCTGGCACCAAATAACAATTATTTAGGTCTAATATTAATCCCGAAGGTAGATGTAGAGGTAGCGTGCCGACTGCGATCACATCGACTTTGGAACCGTTTCCCACGCGCATCGTCACCTCGTCCTTTGCCAGTGCCCGCTTATTCCATAGTCCCTGTTTCAAGTTGCAAATATTAGCAACAGAACCAGTATCAAATACCCAGGTGCTACTACGAGCTCTAGTAAGGTACACATCAATAACATGTATACCACATATACCTTCGTTCACCTTGCCAACCTTCTTATCCGCCAAATACTTGGGGCAGTTCCGCTTCCAGTGACTAGTCTGCTTGCAATAGAAGCACTCAGTTTCAGGCTTAGGTCCAGACTTGGGTTTCTTCTCCTGAGCAGCAACTTGCTTGCTGTTCTTCTTGAAGTTCCCGTTCTTCTTCCCTTTGCCCTTTTTCTTGAAACTAGTGGTCTTGTTAACCATCAACACTTGATGCTCCTTCTTGATTTCTACCTCCGTAGCTTTCAGCATTGCGAAGAGCTCGGGAATAGTCTTGTTCATCCCTTGCATATTATAGTTCATCACGAAGCTCTTGTAGCTTGGTGGCAGTGATTGGAGAATTCTATCAATGATGCAATCATCCAGAAGATTAACTCCCAATTGAATCAAGTGATTATTATACCCAGACATTTTGAGTATATGCTGACTGACAGAACTATTCTCCTCCATCTTGCAGCTATAGAACTTATTAGAGACTTCATATCTCTCAATCCGGGCATTTTCTTGAAATATTAACTTCAACTCGTGGAACATCTCATATGCTCCATGACGTTCAAAACGTCGTTGATGTCCCGATTCTAAGCCGTAAAGCATGGCACACTGAACTATCGAGTAGTCATCAGCTTTGCTCTGCCAGACGTTCATAACATCTGGTGTTGCTCCAGCAGCAGGCCTGGCACCCAGCGGTGCTTCCAGGACGTAATTCTTCTGAGCAGCAATGAGGATAATCCTCAAGTTACGGACCCAGTCCGTATAATTGCTACCATCATCTTTCAACTTTGCTTTCTCAAGGAACGCATTAAAATTCAACGGAACAACAGCACGAGCCATCTATCTACAATCAACATAAACAAGCAAGATACTATCAGGTACTAAGTTCATGATAAGTTTAAGTTCAATTAATCAAATTACTTAAGAACTCCCACTTAGATAGACATCCCTCTAATCTTCTAAGTGATTACGTGATCCAAATCAACTAAACCATAACCGATCATCACGTGAGATGGAGTAGTTTTCAATGGTGAACATCGTTATGTCGATCATATCTACTATATGATTCACGCTCGACCTTTCGGTCTCCGTGTTCCGAGGCCATATCTGCATATGCTAGGCTCGTCAAGTTTAACCTGAGTATTCTGCGTGTGCAAAACTGGCTTGCACCTGTTGTAGATGGACGTAGAGCTTATCACACCCGATCATCACGTGGTGTCTGGGCACGACAAACTTTGGCAACGGTGCATACTCAGGGAGAACACTTCTTGATAATTTAGTGAGAGATCATCTTATAATGCTACCGTCAATCAAAGCAAGATAAGATGCATAAAAGAATAAACATCACATGCAATCAGTATAAGTGATATGATATGGCCATCATCATCTTGTGCTTGTGATCTCCATCTCCGAAGCACCGTCGTGATCACCATCGTCACCGGCGCGACACCTTGATCTCCATCGTAGCATCGTTGTCGTCTCGCCAATCTTATGCTTCCACGACTATCACTACCGTTTAGTAATAAAGTGAAGCATTACATGTCGATTGCATTGCATACAATAAAACGACAACCATAAGGCTCCTGCCAGTTGCTGATAACTCGGTTACAAAACATGATCATCTCATACAATAAAATTTAGCATCATGCCTTGACCATATCACATCACAACATGCCCTGCAAAAACAAGTTAGACGTCCTCTACTTTGTTGTTGCAAGTTTTACGTGGCTGCTACGGGCTTAAGCAAGAACCAATCTCACCTACGCATCAAAACCACAACGATAGTTTGTCAAATAGACTCCGTTTTGACCTTCGCAAGGACCGGGCGTAGCCATACTTGGTTCAACTAAAGTTGGAGAGATAGTCGCCCGCAAGCCACCTGTGTGCAAAACACGTCGGGGGAACCGGTCTCGCGTAAGCGTACGCGTAATGTTGGTCCGGGTCGTCTCGTCCAACAATGCCACCGAACCAAAGTATGACATGCTGGTAGGCAGTATGACTTATATCGCCCACAACTCACTTGTGTTCTACTCGTGCATATAACGTCAACTTAAATAACCTAGGCTCTGATATCACTGTTGGGTTTCGTAGTATTTTCAAAAAAATTCCTATGCACACGCAAGATCATGTGATGCATAGCAACGAGAGGGGAGAGTGATGTCTACGTACCCACGCAGACCGACTGCGGAAGCGTTGACGCAACGTAGAGGAAGTAGTCGTACGTCTTCGCGATCCAACCGATCAAGCACCGAAACTACGGCACCTCCGAGTTCGAGCACACGCTCAGCTCGATGACGATCCCCGGACTCTGATCCAGCAAAGTGTCGAGGAAGAGTTCCGTCAGCACGACGGCGTGGTGACGATCTTGATGCACTACAGCAGCAGGGCTTCGCCTAAACTCCGCTACAGCATTAACGAGGAATAAGGTGGCTGGGGGCACCGCACACGGCTAAGGAATAGATCACGTGGATCAACTTGTGTGTTCTAGGGTGCCTCTACCTCAGTATATAAAGGACTAAAGGGGGGAGGCTGGCCGGCCATAGGAGGCGCGCCAGGAGAGT
>NC_041382.1:650460665-650488887 GCF_002162155.2 Triticum dicoccoides
GAGAGAGGGGGGCCGGCCACCTCTCCTAGTCCTAATAGGACTAGGGGAGGGGTGAGGCGTGCAGCCCATGTAGGACAGCCCCTTCTCTTTTCCACTAAGGCCCACTATGGCCCGTATAGCTCCCGGGGGGTTCCGGTAACCTCCCGGTACTCCGGTAAAATCCCGATTTCACCCGGAACACTTTCGATATCCAAACATAGGCTTCCAATATATCAATCTTTATGTCTCGACCATTTCGAGACTCCTTGTCATGTCCGTGATCACATCCGGGACTCCGAACAACCTTCGGTACATCAAAATGCATAAACTCATAATATAACTATCATCGTAACCTTAAGCGTGCGGACCCTACGGGTTGGAGAACAATGTAGACATGACCGAGACACGTCTCCGGTCAATAACCAATAGTGGGACATGGATGCCCATATTGGCTCCTACATATTCCATGAAGATCTTTATCGGTCAGACCGCATAACAACATACATTGTTCCCTTTGTCATCGGTATGTTACTTGCCCGAGATTCGATCGTCGGTATCCAATACCTAGTTCAATCTCGTTATCGGCAAGTCTCTTTACTCGTTCTGTAATACATCATCCCACAACTAACTTATTTAGTTGCAATGCTTGCAAGGCTTAAGTGATGTGCATTACCGAGAGGGCCCAGAGATACCTCTCCGACAATCGGAGTGACAAATCCTAATCTCGAAATACGCCAACCCAACATCTACCTTTGGAGACACCTGTAGTACTCCTTTATAATCACCCAGTTACGTTGTGACGTTTGGTAGTACCCAAAGTGTTCCTCCGGTAAATGGGAGTTGCATAATCTCATAGTTACAGGAACATGTATAAGTCATGAAGAAAGCAATAGCAACATACTAAACGATCGGGTGCTAAGCTAATGGAATGGGTCATGTCAATCAGATCATTCAACTAATGATGTGACCTCGTTAATCAAATAACAACTCTTTGTTCATGGTTAGGAAACATAACCATCTTTGATTAACGAGCTAGTCAAGTAGAGGCATACTAGTGACACTCTGTTTGTCTATGTATTCACACATGTATTATGTTTCCGGTTAATACAATTCTAGCATGAATAATAAACATTTATCATGATATAAGGAAATAAACAATAACTTTATTATTGCCTCTAGGGCATATTTCCTTCATCTAGATGGTTATTCTGGTTTCTCTCAAATACCTGTGTCAGCCAAGGATCAATCAAAGACTACTTTTACTTGCCCTTTTGGTACTTTTGCTTATAGACATATGCCTTTTGGTTTATGTAATGCACCTGCTACCTTTCAAAGATGCATGATGGCTATATTCTCCGACTTTTGTGAAAAGATTTGTGAGGTTTTCATGGACGATTTCTCCGTCTATGGATCTTCTTTTGATGTTTGCTTGAGAAACCTTGATCGAGTTTTGCAGAGATGTGAAGAAATTAATCTTGTCTTGAATTGGGAAAAGTGCCACTTTATGGTTAATGAAGGTATTGTCCTGGGGCATAAAGTTTCTGAAAGAGGTATTGAGGTTGATAAAGCCAAGGTTGATGCTATTGAAAAGATGCCATGTCCCAAGGATATCAAAGGTATAAGAAGTTTCCTTGGTCACGCCGGATTTTATAAGAGGTTCATTAAGGACTTCTCAAAAATTTCTCGGCCTCTGACTAATTTATTACAAAAAGATATACCATTTGTCTTTGATGTTGATTGTGTAGAAGCATTTGAAATACTTAAGAAAGCATTGGTCTCTGCACGTATTGTTCAGCCACCTGATTGGAATTTACCCTTTGAAATTATGTGTGATGCTAGTGATTATGCTGTAGGTGCTGTTCTAGGGCAAAGAGTTGATAAGAAATTAAACGTTATTCAATATGCTAGTAAAACCCTAGACAATGCTCAAAGAAATTATGCTACTACTGAAAAAGAATTCTTAGTAGTTGTATTTGCTTGTGATAAGTTCGGACCTTATATTGTTGATTCTAAAGTAACTATTCACATTGATCATGCCGCAATTAAATATCTTATGGAAAAGAAAGATGCTAAACCTAGACTTATTAGACGGGTTCTCTTGCTACAAGAATTTGATATACATATTGTTGATAGAAAGGGAGCTGAGAACCCCGTTGCAGACAACTTATCTAGGTTAGAAAATGTGCTTGATGACCCACTACCTATTGATGATAGCTTTCCTGATGAGCAATTAAATGTCATAAACATTTCTCATACTGCTCCATGGTATGCTGATTATGCTAATTACATTGTTGCCAAATTCATACCACCTAGTTTCACATACCAGCAAAAGAAAAAGTTCTTCTATGATTTTAGGCATTACTTTTGGGATGACCCACATCTTTATAAAGAAGGAGTAGATGGTGTTATTAGACGTTGTGTACCTGAGCATGAACAGGAACAAATCCTATGCAAGTGTCACTCCGAAGCTTATGGGGGACACCATGCTGGAGATAGAACTGCACATAAGGTATTGCAATCTAGTTTTTATTGGCCTACTCTCTTCAAGGATGCCCGTAAGTTTGTCTTATCCTGTGATAAATGTCAAAGAATTGGTAATATTAGTAGACGTTAGGAAATGCCTATGAATTATTCACTTGTTATTGAACCATTTGATGTTTGGGGCTTTGATTATATGGGACCTTTTCCTTCCTCTAATGGGTATACACATATTTTAGTTGCTATTGATTACGTTACTAAGTGGGTAGAAGCTATTCCAACTAGTAGTGTTGATCATAACACTTCTATTAAGATGCTTAAAGAAGTTATTTTCCCGAGGTTTGGAGTCCCTAGATATTTAATGACTGATGGTGGTTCACATTTTATTCATGGTGCTTTCCGTAAAATGCTTGCTAAATATGATGTTAATCATAGAATTGCATCTCCTTATCACCCTCAGTCTAGTCGTCAAGTAGAATTGAGTAATAGGGAACTCAAATTAATTTTGCAAAAGACTTTTAATAGATCTAGAAAGAATTGGTCCAAGAAACTTGATGATGCATTATGGGCCTATAGAAATGCATATAAAAATCCTATGGGTATGTCTCCATATAAAATGGTTTACGGAAAAGCATGTCACTTACCTCTCGAACTAGAACACAAGGCATATTGGGCTATTAAAGAACTCAATTATGATTTTAAACTTGCCGGTGAGAAGAGGTTATTTGATATTAGCTCACTCGATGAATTGAGAACCCAAGCTTACAAAAATGCCAAGTTATTTAATGAAAAAGTTAAAAGATGGCATGACAAAAGGATACAAAAGCGTGAGTTTAATGTAGGTGATTATGTAGTGCTATACAACTCTCGTTTAAGATTTTTTGCAGGGAAACTTCTCTCTACATGGGAAGGTCCTTACGTTATCGAGGAGGTCTATCGTTCCGGTGCCATAAAAATCAACAATTTTGAAGGCACAAATCCGAAGTTGGTGAACAGTCAAAGAATCAAACATATCTCAGGTAATCCCATAAATGTTGAAACCAATGTTATTGAAACCGTAACCTCGGAGGAATACATAAGGGACACTTTCCAGAACATTCCAGACTCTGAAAAGGAATAGGCATGTGGTACGGTAAGTAAACCGACTCCAAAACAGTTTTTAAGGCAATATTTCTCCGTTTTGGAATATTTAGAAAAATAGAAAAATAAGTAACAGTCCGGGAAGGACACGAGGCCTCCACGAGGGTGGATGGCGTGCCCTACCCCCTGGGCGCGCCCACCTACCTCGTGGGCACCTCGTGTGCTCTCCGGACTCCGTTTTCATACACGACACGTATTTTGGTCGGTAAAAATTCATTATATAATCTCCCAGAGGTTTTGACTCCCGTATCACGCAAAAATCTCCTGTCTTTGTTTCAAGCTGTTTTTCTGACAGATCCAGGTCATCATGTCGTCTTCAAATGCCCCCAAGGACCAGTTCTTCGAGAAGGTCATCAACCCCTACCTCGCGGAGGTGCTGCAACACCCTCAAACCATTGAGATGCATGAGGGGTTGTTGCACATCCGCGATGTTGAGGGACCAAGGAAGACCGGAAGCACGGAGGCAAGGCTCGAGGCATTGGAGCAAGAAGTTTTCAAGTGTCAGGAGATGGTGGAGCGTGGACTCGATTCCAATCACATTATGATCATGGAGTTGACCAACAACCACAAGCTGGACGTCAAGGACATTGGGGAGGCCATCTTCAAGCTTCATGAGAAAAACGAGCACCTCCAAGCCCAGATCTATGACCTGCAAAATCAAAATTGTGAGTATGGATATAGATTGAAGAGGATGAGTTTGGCTGCAGATTTGAGGTTTCAGGAGACTCGATCATCCTTCTATGATGGTGAGCCTATGCCTTGGAAGAAGGACGACAAGCCTACGCCATCAACAAAACCATCACCTTCTCCACCAACAAAGAACAATTGAGTATCTGGTATGGGCACTCCCCTTGGCAACTGCCAAGCTTGGGGGAGTGCCCCGGTATCGTATCACCATCACTTTTATCTTTACCGCTTTTCTTAGTTCGATCCTTTTGGTAATATCTTGATCTAGTAGAATAAAAGTTCTTAGTTTGATCTAGTTGTGAGTTTTGCTTTATGATCCTTCTATGTAATCGAGTCTGTGAGCTATATATAGTAAAGATTAGTGTTGAGTCAAGGGCTTGGTTCTTTTACCATGATCTTAAGTGAATAAAAGAAAAGAGAAAGAAATAAAAAGAAAAAAAGAGATCATATGAGGTCTATTCTACACAGCTCCAAAAGTCCTGAAACTTCACGGAAGTCAATTTCAGAATATATAATAAATATTGAGCGCAAGAAGTTCACCAGGGGGGCCACACCCTGCCCACGAGGGTGGGGGGCGCGCCCCTACCTCGTGGCCCCCCGGTGGCCCTCCGATGACCATCTTCTGCTATATGAGGTCTTTCAGTGAGAAAAAAAATCAGAAGCCATCTTCTCAGACGAAACTCCGCCGCCACGAGGCGGAACCTTGGCGGAACCTTGGCGGAACCAATCTAGGGCTCTGGCGGAGCTGCTCTGCCGGGGAAACTTCCCTCCGAGAGGGGGAAATCATCGCCATCGTCATCACCAACGCTCCTATCATCGGGGGAGGGCAATCTCCATCAACATCTTCACCAGCACCGTCTCCTCTCAAAACCCTAGTTCATCTCTTGTATCCAATTCTTGTCTCCAAGTCCGGGATTGGTACCTCTGAGTTGCTAGTAGTGTTAATTACTCCTTGTAGTTGATGCTAGTTGGTTTATTTGGTGGACGATCATATGTTCAGATCCTATATGCATATTAATACCCCTCTGATTATGAACATGAATATGCGTTGTGAGTAGTTACGTTTGTTCCTAAGGACATGGGAGAAGTCTTGCTATTAGTAGTCATGTGAATTTGGTTTTTGTTTGATATTTTGATGAGATGTATGTTTTCTCTCATCTAGTGGTGTCATGTGAACATTGACTACATGACACTTCACCATTGTTTGGGCCTAGAGGAAGGCATTGGGGAGTAATAAGTAGATGATGGGTTGCTAGAGTGATAGAAGCTTAAACCCTAGTTTATGCGTTGCTTCGTAAGGGGCTGATTTGGATCCATATGTTTCATGCTATGGTTAGGTTTACCTTAATACTTTTGTTGTAGTTGAGGATTCTTGCAATAGAGGTTAATCATAAGTGGGATGCTTGTCCAAGTAAGGACAGTACGCAAGCACCGGTCCACCCACATATCAGATTATCAAAGTACCGAACGCGAATCATATGAGCGTGATGAAAACTAGCTTGACGATATTCCTATGTGTCCTCGGGAGCGCTTTTCTATATATAAGAGTTTGTCCAGGCTTGTCCTTTGCTACAAAAAGGATTGGGCCACCTTGCTGCACTTTATTTACTTTTGTTACTTGTTGCTCGTTACAAATTATCCTATCACAAAACTATTTGTTACCACTTATTTCAGTACTTACAGAGAATACCTTGCTGGAAACCGCTTATCATTTCCTTCTGCTCCTCGTTGGGTTCGACACTCTTACTTATCGAAAGGACTATGATAGATCCCCTATACTTGTGGGTCATTAGCCCCCATCGCCAGTCTCCATGGTGGTCGGTTCCCCGATGTTTTCAGCGGCAGAGGTATTACCCTCTGGGGCCACCTTGACGGCTTCCCGCACCTCTCCATGGCTTGAAGGGGTCCTTCGGGACAATACTTCAGTGTTGTCCGTAGCAGTGGGTGGCGACACCGGCGGAGGTGACTCGCTCTCCATCATGTGTGAGTATAGCGAATTTCCAGAAGACGATGATTGCCGGGGGAGATCGCAGGCTGGACTACAATACGTGATTTTGTGTGTTAGGATCGCAAGGCATAAACATGGATACATGCATTATCCTTAAATACTTACGATTCGGCCGAAGACTTCGGCTTTGGGTTCCATTCGGGGACGGCTTCGGCATCCGATTCCGAATCGTCTGAAAGGGAGAGTTTCCCCTTCTTGGACGCTTCCGCCTCTAGATCTGCGAAAGATCCCCTTTTCTTATTTCCCCCCTTAAGGGGAGAATTGTTCTCTTCTACTTCCTCCGGTATCTTTGGACTGTTGGGTAACGTAGTAATTTCAAAAAAATCCTACGCACACGCAAGATCCATCTTGGTGATGCATAGCAACGAGAGGGGAGAGAGTTGTCCATGTACCCTCGTAGACCGTAAGCGGAAGCGTTATGACAACCCGGTTGATGTACTCGTACGTCTTCACGATCTGACCGATCCTTGCACCGAAGGTACGACACCTCCGCGATCTGCACACGTTCAGCTCGGTGACGTCCCACGAACCCTAGAACCAGCAGAGGCCGAGGGAGAGTTTCATCAGCACGACGGCGTGATGACGGTGATGATGAATATACCGACGCAGGGCTTCGCCTAGGCACTACAACGATATGACCGAGGTGGAAATCTATGGAGGGGGGCACCGCACACGGCTAAGACAACTGTCAACTTGTTTGTCTATGGGGTGCCCCCTCCCCGTATATAAAGGAGTGGAGGAGGGGGAGGGCCGGCCCTCTCATGGCGCGCCCAAGGGGGGAGTCCTACTCTCGGTGGGAGTAGGATTCCCCCTTCTCTTGTTGGAGTAGGAGAGAAAGGAAGGGGGAGAGAGAGAGGGGGAAGGAAGGGGGGCCGGGCCCCCACCCAATTCGGGCTGGGCTTTGGGGCGTGCCCTCCACCTTGGCCGCCTCCTCCTCTCTCCCACTAAGGCCCATACACTCCCCGGGGGGTTCCGGTAACCCCCCGGTACTCTGGTAAAATGCCCGAACTCACCCGTAACCATTCTGATGTCCAAACATAGCCTTCCGATATACTGATCTTTATGTCTCGACCATTTCAAGACTCCTCGTCATGTCCATGATCATATGTGGGACTCCGAACTACCGTCGGTACATCAAAACACATAAACTCATAATACCGATCGTCACCAAACGTTAAGCATGCGGACCCTATGGGTTCGAGAACTATGTAGACATGACCGAGACTCAACTCCGGTCAATAACCTACATATTCTACAAAGATCTTTATCGGTCAAAACCGCATAACAACATACTTTGTTCCCTTTGTCATCGGCATGTTACTTGCCCGAGATTCGGTCGTCAATATCTCAATACCTAGTTCAATCTTGTTACCGGCAAGTCTCTTTACTCGTTCCGTAATGCAACATCCCGTTACTAACTCATTAGTCACATTGCTTGCAAGGCTTATAGTGATGTGCATTACCAAGATGGCCCAGAGATACCTCTCTGATACACGGGGTGACAAATCATAATCTCGATCTATGCCAACTCAACAAACACCATCGGAGACACCTGTATAGCATGTTTATTGTCACCCAGTTATGTTGTGACGTTTGTTAGCACACTAAGTGTTCCTCCGATATTTGGGAGTTGCATAATCTCATAGTCATAGGAACATGTATAAGTTATGGAGAAAGCAATAGCAGTAAACTAAACGATCAAAGTGCTAAGCTAACCGATGGGTCAAGTCAATCACATCATTCTCTAATGATGTGATCCCGTCCATCAAATAACAACACATGTCCATGGCTAGGAAACTTAACCATCTTAGCTAGTCAAGTAGAGGCATACTAGTGACACGCATTTTGTCTATGTATTCACACATGTACTAAGTTTCCGGTTAATACAATTGTAGCATGAATAATAAACATTTATCATGATATAATGAAATATAAATAACAACTTTATTATTGCCTCTAGGGCATATTTCCTTCAGTCTCCCACTTGCACTAGAGTCAATAATTTAGATAACATAGTAATGATTCTAACACCCATGGAGTCCTGATGCTGATCATGTTTTGCTCATGAGAGAGGCTTAGTTAATGGGTCTGCAACATTCGGATCCATATGTATCTTGCAAATCTATATGTCTCCCTCCTTGACTTGAGCGCGGATGGAATTGAAGCGTCTTTTGATGTGCTTGGGTCTCTTGTGAAATCTGGATTCCTTTGCTAAGGAAATTGCACCCATGTTGTCACAAAAGATTTTCATTAGACCCGATGCACTAGGTATGACACCTAGATCGGATATGAACTCCTTCATCCAGATTCCTTCATTTGCTGCTTTTGGAGCAACTACGTACTCCGCTTCACACGTAGATCCCGCCACGACGCTCTGCTTGGAACTGCACCAACTGACAGCTCCACCATTCAATAAAATACTTATCCGGTTTGTGACTTAGAGTCATCCGGATCAGTGTCAAAGCTTGCATCGATGTAACCATTTACGACGAGCTCTTTGTCACCTCCATAACCGAGAAACATATCCTTTCTCCTTTTTCAGGTATTTCAGGATGTTCTTGACCGTTGTCCAGTGATCCACTCCTGAATTACTTTGGTACCTCCCCGCTAAACTAATAGCAAGGCGCACATTAGGTCTGGTACACAACATTGCATACATGATAGAACCTATGGCTGAAGCATAGGGAATGACTTTCATTTTCTCTCTATCTTCTGAAGTGGTCGGGCATTGAGTCTGACTCAACTTCACACCTTGTAACACAGGCAAGAACCCTTTCTTTGCTTGATCCATTTTGAACTTCTTCAAAACTTTATCAAGGTATGTGCTTTGTGAAAGTCCAATTAAGCGTCTTGATCTATCTCTATAGATCTTGATGCCCAATATATAAGCAACTTCACCGAGGTCTTTCATTGAAAAATTCTTATTCAAGTATGCTTTTATGCTATTCAGAAATTCAATATCATTTCCGATCAACAATATGTCATCCACATATAATATCAGAAATGCTACAGAGCTCCCACTCACTTTCTTGTAAATACAGGCTTATCCAAAAGTCTGTATAAAACCATATGCTTTGATCATACTATCAAAGCGTATATTCCAACTCCGAGAGGGTTGCACCAGTCCACAAATGGATCGCTGGAGCTTGCACACTTTGTTAGCACCTTTTGGATCGACAAAACCTTCTGGTTGCATCATATACAACTCTTCTTTAAGATATCCATTAAGGGATGCAGTTTTGACATCCATTTCCCAAATTTCATAATCATAAAATGCAGAATTGCTAACATGATTCAGACGGACTTAAGCATCGCTACGGGTCAGAAGGTCTCATCGTAGTCAACTTCTTGAACTTGTCGAAAAGCTTTTGCAGCAAGTCAAGCTTTGTAGATAGTAACATTACCATCAACGCCAGTCTTCTTCTTGAAGATCCATTTATTCTCTATGGCTTGCCAATCATCGAGCAAGTCAACCAAAGTCCATAATTTGCTCTCATACATGGATCCCATCTCGGATTTCATGGCGTCAAGCCATTTTGCAGAATCTGGGCTCATCATCGCTTCCTCATAGTTCGTAGGTTCGTCATGGTCAAGTAACATGACCTCCAGAATAGGATTACCATACCACTTTGGTGCGGATCTTACTCTGGTTGACCTACGAGATTCGGTAGTAACTTGATCAGAAGTTTCATGATCATCATCATTAGCTTCCTCACTTACTGGTGTAGGAATCACTGGAACTGATTTCTGTGATGAACTACTTTCCAATAAGGGAGCAGGTACAGTTACCTCATCAAGTTCTACTTTCCTCCCACTCACTTCTTTCGAGAGAAACTTCTTCTCTAGAAAGGATCCATTCTTAGCAATGAATATCTTGCCTTCGGATCTGTGGTAGAAGGTGTACCCAACAGTCTCCTTTGGGTATCCTATGAAGACACATTTCTCTGATTTGGGTTCGAGCTAATCAGGTTGAAGCTTTTTCACATAAGCATCGCAACCCCAAACTTTAAGAAACAACAACTTGGGTTTCTTGCCAAATCATAGTTCATAAGGTGTCTTCTCAACGGATTTCGATGATGCCCTATTTAACGTGAATGCAGCCGTCTCTAAACCATAACCCCAAAATGATAGCGGTAAATCAGTAAGAGGCATCATAGATCGCACCATATCTAATAAAGTGCGGTAACGACGTTCGGACACACCATTACGCTATGGTGTTCCAGGTGGTGTGAGTTGCGAAACTATTCCACATTGTTTCAAATGAAGACCAAACTCATAACTCAAATATTCACCTCCACGATTAGATCGTAGAAACTTAATTTTCTTGTTACGATGATTTTCCACTTCACTCTAAAATTCTTTGAACTTTTCAAACGTTTCTGACTTATGTTTCATCAAGTAGATATACCCATATCTGCTCAAATCATCTCTGAAGGTAAGAAAATAATGATACCCGCCACGAGCATCAACACTCATCGGACCGCATACATCAGTATGAATTATTTCCAACAAGTATGTTGCTCGCTCCATTGTTCCGGAGAACGGAGTCTTAGTCATCTTACCCATAAGGCATGGTTCACAAGCATCAAGTGATTCATAACCAAGTGATTCCAAAAGCCCATCAGCATGGAGTTTCTTCATGCGCTTTAGACCAATATGACCTACACGGCAGTGCCACAAATAAGTTGCACTATCATTATTAAACTTATATCTTTTGGCTTCAATACTATGAACATGTGTATCACTACTATCAAGATTTAGTAAAAATAGACCACTCATCAAGGGTGCATGACCATAAAAGATATTACTCATATAAATAGAACAACTATTATTCTCTGATTTAAATGAATGACCATCTTGCATTAAACAAGATATAGATATAATGTTCATGCTCAACGCTGGAACCAAATAACAATTATTTAGGTCTAAAACTAATCCCGAAGGTAGTTGTACAGGTAGCGTGTCGACGACGATCACATCGACTTTGGAACCATTTCCCACGCGCATCGTCACCTCATCCTTAGCCAATCTTCGCTTAATCCGTAGCCCCTGTTTCGAGTTGCAAATATTAGCAACAAAACCAATATCAAATACCCAGGCGCTACTGCGAGCATTAGTAAGGTACACATCAGTAACATGTATATCAAATATACCTTTCACTTTGCCATCCATCTTCTCCGCCAAATACTTGGGGCAGTTCCGCTTCCAGTGACCAGTCCCTTTGCAGTAGAAGCACTCAGTCTCAGGCTTAGGTCCAGACTTGGGCTTCTTCACTTGAGCAGCAACTTGCTTGCTATTCTTCTTGAAGTTCCCCTTCTTCCCTTTAACCTTTTTCTTGAAACTGGTGGTCTTGTTGACCATCAACACTTGATGCTCCTTCTTGATTTCTACCTCCGCAGCCTTGAGCATTACGAAGAGCTCGGTAATTGCCTTATCCATCCCTTGCATATTATAGTTGATCACGAAGCTCTTGTGGCTTGGTGGAAGTGATTGAAGAACTCTGTCAATGACACTATCATAAAGAAGATTAACTCCCAGCTGAGTCAAGTGGTTGTGGTACCCAGACATTCTGAGCATATGTTCACTGACAGAACTATTCTCCTCCATTTTGCAGCTGTAGAACTTATTGGAGACTTCATATCTCTCAGTCTGGGCATTTGCTTGAAATATTAACTTCAACTCATGGAACATCTCATATGCTCCATGACGTTCAAAACGTCGTTGAAGTCCGGTTCTAAGCCGTAAAGCATGGCACACTGAACTATCAAGTAGTCATCAGCTTTGCTCTGCCAGACGTTCATAACATCTGGTGTTGCTCCTGCAGCGGGTTTGTCACCTAGAGGTGCTTCCAGGATGTAATTCTTCTGTGCAGCAATGAGGATAATCCTCAAGTTACGGACCGAGTCTGTGTAATTGCTACCATCATCTTTCAACTTAGCTTTCTCTAGGAACGCATTAAAATTCAATGGAACAACAACAGGTGCCATCTATTTACAACAACATACGCATGCAAAATACTTTCAGGTACTAAGTTCATGATAAATTAAAGTTCAATAATCATATTACTTAAGAACATCAATATGCTGATCATATCCACTATCAACTAAACCATGTCTGATCATCACATGAGATGGAGTAGTTTTGAATGGTGAACATCACTATGCTGATCATATCCACTATATGATTCACGCTCGACCTTTCGGTCTCAGTGTTCTGAGGCCATATCTGCATATGCTAGTGAGGGAGTCCTGGATTAGGGGGTCTCCGGACAGCCGGACTATATCCTTTGGCCGGACTGTTAGACTATGAAGATACAAGATTGAAGACTTCGTCTCGTGTCCGGATGGGACTCTACTTGGTGTGGAAGGAAAGCTAGGCAATACGGATATGTATATCTCCTCCTTTGTAACCGACCTTGTGTAATCCTAGCCCCCTCTAGTGTCTATATAAACCGGAGGGTTGTAGTCCATAGGACAACATACAATCATACCATAGGCTAGCTTCTAGGGTTTAGCCTCTCCGATCTCGTGGTAGATCAATTGTTGTAATACTCATATCATCAAGAATAAATCAAGCAAGACGTAGGGTTTTACCTCCATCAAGAGGGTCCGAACCTGGGTAAAACATCGTGTCCCCTGCTTCCTGTTACCATCCTCCTTTGACGCACAGTTCGGGACCCCCTACTCGAGATCCGTTGGTTTTGACACCGACATTGGTGCTTTCGTTGAGAGCTCCTCTGTGTTGTTGCCGTTAGGCTTGATGGCTCCTACTTTCATCGATAGCGATGCAGTCCAGGGTGAGACTTTTCTCCCCGAACAGATCTTCGTGTTCGGCGGCTTCGCACTGCGGGCCAACACGCTTGGCCATCTGGAGCAGATCGAAAGTTACGCCCCTGGCCACCAGGTCAGGTTTGGAAGCTTAAACTACACGACCGATATCCGCGGAGACTTGATCTTCGACGGATTCGAGCCCCTGCCTTGTGCGCCACGCGGTCACGATGAGTATGATTTAGCTCTACCATCGAACTGTATTCAGGAGATCGCACCGGCAGCCGCTCCGACCCTCAATTCGGAGCCAATTTCGCCATCCGTGGATGGGTGGATAGACCCCGTCACAGAGGCCATACCCTCTATGGTGATCGAGCCGAATATCGACCTTACCCTTCACGAGAGTCGTGTTGCCAAACTACCAGATCCTTCTCCGGACATGGACTCCGAACCGCCTGCACCCGTTCCCATCGAATCCGATTGGGCGCCGATCATGGAGTTTACCTCCGCGGATATTTTTCATAACTCGCTCTTCGGTGACATACTGAACTCATTAAGGTCTCTTTCCTTGTCAGAAGGATCCTGGCCGAACTACGTCCGGCAGGATGGGGATGCGGATGACAAAGAAATTCACCGCCCACCCACCACCCACTTAGTAGCCACTGTCGATGACTTAACCGACATGCTCGACTTCGACTCCAAAGACATCGACGGTACGGACGATGATGCGGGAGTCGAAGAGGAACCACTGCCCACAGGGCACTCTACAGCCACCTCATCATACGATATATACATGGTGGACACACCCAAAGAAGGCAATGGCGACGAGACAATGGAGGATGACCCCTCCAAGAGGCAACCCAAGCGCTAGTGTCAGCGGTGCCGCTCTAAGTCCCGCCAAGGCAAAAGTGGTGATACCGGTACCGGAGATAATAGCACTCTGGACAGTGCCGAAGACAACAACAATCCCTCTAGCAAGATTTAGAGTAGGAGGATGGAGGAGCCAGCCCTCCTGAGAGAGCGGCAGATGGAGAGGTGGAGGATGATAATTACATGCCCCCTCCGAAGACGAGGCAAGCCTCGGCAATGACGAATTTGCCATGCCAGAGGATCCCGTCGAACAAGAGCGCTTCAAGCACATGCTTATAGCCACAACAAATAGCCTTAAGAAAAAGCAGCAACAACTTCAAGCTAATCAAGATCTGCTAGCTGACAGATGGACTGAAGTCCTGGCGGCCGAAGAGTATAAACTCGAATGCCCCTCCAAGAGTTACCCAAAATGCAGGTTGCTACCCCGACTGGAGGAGGAAGCACCAAAACCTACATCCCCGGCGTATGACGCGGCTGATCGGCCATCTCGTGGCCGCAACAGAGAGACATTCCAGCCAAAAGCTCAGCCCGCACCCCGACATGATTCAAATAAAATGGCATGGGGAAATACGCCAGACCTGCGAGACGTATTGGAGGACAAAGCAAAACATGCAAGATCGATCTACGGATCACGAGGGCGCGCCACTATGCGAGACGATAATCGTCACGCCGGATACAGTAAAAGTAAGTTCGGCCGGGCCGAACACAGCGGGGAAGACTCATTCAAGCTGCGTCGCGATATAGGCCAGTACAGAGGCGCCACACATCCCTTATGCTTCACGGACAAAGTAATGGATCATCAAATCCCAGAGGGTTTCAAACCCGTAAATATAGAATCATACGACAGCACAACAGATCCTGCGGTATGGATCGAGGATTTCCTCCTGCACATCCACATGGCCCGCGATGATGACCTACACGCCATCAAATACCTCCCACTCAAACTCAAAGGACCAGCTCGGCATTGGCTCAACAGCTTGCCAGCAGAGTCCATTGGCTGTTGGGAAGATCTGGAAGCCGCATTCCTCAACAACTTTCAGGGCACTTACGTGCGACCACCAGGTGCCGATGACTTGAGCCACATAATTCAGCAGCCAGAGGAATCGGCCAGGCAATTCTGGACACGGTTCCTAACAAAGAAAAATCAAATTGTCGACTATCCGGATGCAGAGGCCCTAGCAGCTTTCGAGCACAACATCCGCGACGAGTGGCTAGCCTGACACCTTGGTCAAGAAAAGCCGAAATCTATGGCGGCCCTCACGACACTCATGACGCACTCTTGCGCAGGAGAAGACAACTGGCTGGCTCGCAGTAATAACATATCAAAGAACCATGGTACTTCGGATACCAAGGACGGCAATGGCAGGTCACGTCGCAACAAGCATAAGCGCCGCGTTAACAGTGACAATACCGATGATACGACAGTCAATGCCGGATTCAAAGGCTCTAATCCCGGTCAGCGGAAAAAGCCATTCAAAAGAAGCACTCCGGCCCCGTCCAGTTTGGATCATATACTCGATCGCTCGTGTCAAATACATGGCACCCCCGACAAGCCAGCCAACCACACCAACAGGGACTGTTGGGTGTTCAAGCAGGCCGGCAAATTAAATGCCGAAAACAAAGATAAGGGGTCACATAGCGATGACGAGGAGGAGCCCCGACAGCCGAGCACCGGAGGACAGAAGAGGTTCCCCCCACAAGTGCGAACGGTGAACATGATATACGCAACCCACATCCCCAAGAGGGAGCGGAAGCGCGCGCTCAGGGACGTATATGCGTTGGAGCCAGTCGCCCCCAAGTTCAACCCATGGTCCTCCTGTCCGATCACCTTCGATCGCAGGGACCACCCCACTAGTATCCGTCATGGCGGATTCGCCGCACTGGTCCTAGACCCAATCATTGACGGATTTCACCTCACTCGAGTCCTAATGGACGGCGGGAGCAGCCTGAACCTGCTCTATCAGGACACAGTGCGCAAAATGGGTATAGACCCCTCAAGGATCAAACCCACTAAAACGACCTTTAAAGGCGTCATACCAGGTGTAGAGGCCCATTGCACAGGCTCAGTCACACTGGAAGTGGTCTTCGGATCTCCAAATAACTTCCGAAGCGAAGAGTTAATCTTCGACATAGTCCCGTTCCGTAGTGGCTATCATGCACTTCTAGGACGAACCACATTTGCAAGATTCAATGCGGTACCACATTATGCATATCTCAAGCTCAAGATGCCAGGACCTCGGGGGGTCATCACAGTCAATGCAAACACAGAGCGCTCTCTCCGCACGGAGGAGCACACTGCAGCCCTCGCAGCTGAAGCACAAAGCAGCCTCCTAAGGCAATCCACTAGTTCGGCGATTAAGGACCCGGACACCTTCAAGCACGCCGGGAGTAATCGGCAACAGGACCGCCTGGCACGTTCCGAGCTCGCATAGCAATGCGGCCCCCACCCCGGTCCCAGCTAAACTGCAAAATCTGTGCCACGCATACATAATTACGCATTAAAAATACCATGGGCACAGGCGGGGAGGGGGGCATGATGGCGGCACACCCCAAGTCGCGGCTTAAACCACACTAGGGGCTTCCCGCTTTGTTTTTTTCTCTTTTGGGACTTCAATCTCTGGAAACCCTGGCCGGCAGCGTGATTGCCGAACACATGATGCAGCAACCAAGGAGGCAGAAAGCTACATCACACCACGGAACTCCCAGGTGGATTACGATAACGAGTGAAATATTTGCTTTAATACTATTCCTCAGCTTGCCCTTGGAAGGTACATGTCAAACAGTCCTACTTTTTGCTTCTCGCACTACTTGTATCATTCTGCTTTAACGCACCTTTTTGTAGGATCGAAAGTATGTCTAGAGGGGGGGTGATTAGACTACTTAACAAAATAAAAACTTAACCTTTTCCCAATTTTAGTTCTTGGCAGATTTTAGCTATTGTAGGACAAGTCAAGCAATCATCACACAATTCAAGCAAGCATGCAAAGAGTATATTGGCAGCGGAAAGTAAAGCATGCAACTTGCAAGAATGTAAAGGGGAGGGTTTGGAGAATTCAAACGCAATTGGAGATACGGATGTTTTTCCCGTGGTTCAGATAGGTGGTGCTATCCTACATCCACGTTGATGGAGACTTCAACCCACGAAGGTTAACGGTTGCGCGAGTCCACGGAGGGCTCCACCCACGAAGGGTAATGGTTGCGCGAGTCCACGGAGGGATCCACCCACAAAGGGTCCACGAAGAAGCAACCACCCACAAAGGGTCCACGAAGAAGCAACCTTGTCTATCCCACCATGGCCATCGCCCACGAAGGACTTGCCTCACTAGCGGTAGATCTTCATGAAGTAGGCAATCTCCTTGCCCTTACAAACTCCTTGGTTCAACTCCACAATCTTGTCGGAGGCTCCCAAGTAACACCTAGCCAATCTAGGAGACACCACTCTCCAAGAAGTAACAAATGGTGTGTAGGTAATGAACTCCTTGCTCTTGTGCTTCAAATGATAGTCTCCCCAACACTCAACTCTCTCTCATAGGATTTGGATTTTGTGGAAAGAAGATTTGAGTGGAAAGCAACTTGGGGAAGGCTAGAGATCAAGATTCATATGGTAGGAATGGAATATCTTGGTCTCAACACATGAGTAGGTGGTTCTCTCTCAGAACATATGAGTTGGAATTGTGTATGTGTTCTGATGGCTCTCTCGATGAATGAAGAGGAGGTGGAGGGGTATATATAGCCTCCACACAAAATCCAACCGTTACACACAGTTTTCCAATCTCGGTGGGACCGAATCAACAAACTCGGTCGGACCGAAAAGGTAAACCTAGTGACCATTAGAGATTTTCGGTGGGACTGACATGCAACTCGGTAGGACCGATATGGTTAGGGTTTAGGCATAACGTAATCTCGGTGAGACTGATTACACAAACTCGGTGGGACCAATTTTGGTAATAAGCTAACTAGAGAGTTGGTCAGGCAAACTAGGTGGGACCGATTTGCTCTTTCGGTGAGACCGAAAAGTTACAAAAAGGAAACACTGAATTTACATTGCAATCTCGGTGGGACTGGTTCGCTCTTTCGGTGAGACCGAAAAGTTACGAAAGGGAAACAGAGAGTTTGCAATCCCATCTCGGTGAGACCGAGATCCCTATCGGTAGAACGATTTTCTAGGGTTTGGCAGTGGCTTATGACAAGTGAAACTCGGTGGCGCCGGATAGAAAGAATCGGTAGGACCGAGTTTGGCTTAGGGTTTAGGTCATATGTGGATATGGGAAAGTAGTTGAGGGTTTTGGAGCATATCACTAAGCACATGAAGCAAGAGGCTCATTAAGCAACACCTCATCCCTCCTTGATAGTATTGGCTTTTCCTAAAGACTCAATGTGATCTTGGATCACTAAAATATAAAATGAAGAGTCTTGAGCTTTTGAGCTTGAGCCAATCCTTTGTCCTTAGAATTTTGAGGGTTCCACTTTCACATCCATGCCATGCCAATCATTGAGCTTTCCTGAAATAGTCATCTTGGAATAGCATTAGCTCAATGAGCTATATGTTGTTATGAATTACCAAAACCACCTAGGGATAGTTGCACTTTCAATCTCCCCCTTTTTGGTAATTGATGACAACATATAGATCAAAGCTTCGACAAATGATAATAAGCATGAAATATATCATCGCTTTGAGAAGTATGTGACAAGTAAGAGCTCCCCCTAAATTTGTGCATATTTAAAATTTGCTTTGGACTGCAAATGCACAAGGAGTTAGAGTCATGGGTTACTCTTCCATGTCACATACATCTTGGTGGAGCGCTTAAAATGATAAGAATGAAATACATGCACTCATCACCAAGAATAGTGAATGATCACATAAGATAGATAAGATAATAGCATTAAGCAAACATTAAGTGTAGCTTATGATCAAACACATGATCATCAATGTCTCACGAGTAGTGACATAGTATCTCAAGCACTCAAAAGCAAACAAAGTTCGAAAAACCACCAAATAAAGCAAGAGAGAATAAAGGCAACACTCTCTCTCGAAGCCTATGATCTATACATTTTTCTCCCCCTTTGGCAACAAGTTACCAAAAAGTTCCTAGAAAATGCATAGTGCTAGATCGACACTCAGGCTTGATCTTCAAGTGGTGGTGGAGTCTGGATCACTCCAAGGACGAAGGCTTCCGTAGACGCTGAAGTAGACGCTGGAGTTGGAGCTGAAGTAGATGCTGGAGCTGGTGGAACTGAGGCTGTAGCTGGTGCAGAAGTGGTGGCTCTGGTGTCAGCAACTGGCACTGCAGACGACCTCGGACCTCGCGGCACTCTGGCAAAGGCATCAGTTGTAGTCCTGCCTCTCCTCTCCTGCATGTCATCCTGGAGCTGCTCCACTGCAGTCTGAATCTCTGTCACCTTGACATCCAAGTCACAGAACTTTTGTTCCATGATTCTCTCTAGGCTTGCCTGGTTCTGAGTTAGGGTGGCTAGTCCTTTCTCAATCCGCAGGGTGGATGCAATTAGGTAACCAAGCTACTCTTGTTTGGTTTTCAAGAAATACTCAGATGCCTCCTCTTGAGTTGGCATCTTGGCAGCTTTCTCCTTCCTTGCCTTCTCCTTCTTTGCTTGTGCTTGTGCAGACGATGGTTCATTTTCAGTCATCACAACTTGATTGTCCTCAAAATCTGGACGGATGGGCAGGTGTTCCTTGTCCAATAAGTATATGCCTGTGCCCATCTTGGAGTTAATGAGCTCATGAATCTGTGGGGCATATCCACAGCTCCTCTTCTGGTCTGCTGCTGTCCTCTTGATTGTCTCTACCATGAGGCTCATCACCTTGAACTTCTGAGGTACATCAAATACATGAAGCAAATTGATTGCATGGCCTCTGATCATCTTGTGATCACCTGACTTGGGCAACAGAGTGTGCCTCAAAATCCAATTAATAGTTGGCAGCCCTGACAGAAGATAATGCACTGAGCCAAATTTGAAAGTTTCAAGAGCCTCGTTTGGAATCTCCTTGTACATATTGGACATAGAGTTGTGGTCCATCTTCTTCTTGGCATAGATATCCTAAGTCATCCTCATGCTCCTCTGGGGCATTGATGAGCTGTGCCCACTCAGCAACTGTAGATTGGTACCTTGTACCTTCAGACATCCAAGTTATCCTCCCATCTGGATAGAAGTGTGCTGTGGAGTAGAATTGCATAATAAGTTCCTCGTTCCACTTTGTGAGCTTCTGCCCAACAAAGTCTGCTACTCCACAAGAATTGAAGCTTTCATACACTCCAGGGTAGTGTTCTTCATTGTCCTTGATGTATTGCCAGTCAGCCCATCTCATATCACAGACTATTGGCTTCTTATCAAGCAGCACCGTCTCATAGAAGTCCTGTTGTTCCTTGGTGTGAAATCTGTAATCCACAGCAGTTCTTCTCCTTGAAGCATACGGGTCTGCTTCTCTCCACTTCCTGAGCCCTGAATCTCTCTTGAGTTTCATATCCTCAGCCACAGGATGAGCATCATTATGGTCTGGGATCTTGGGCTTGAGCTTTCTCAGAACGTGCTCTTCATCATCTTCTTCGGCAGCTTCAGGCACTGGGGCCTTGTTCTTCTCAGTTGCAGGTATGCTCCTCGTATTTCTCTTTGGGGCAGACTTGGGCTTGGAGGCAGCTTTGGGTGCTTCTTTGGGCTTGGATGCAGCAGCCCCTGATCTTATAGCATCACCCATAAGCTTAGGTGCCTTAGGTGCTGGTGCAGCAACCTCTTCTTCTTCCTCTTCTTCCATGATGGAAGCCTTGCCAAGCACCCTCGCTACGGTTTTCTTCACCCTTTCCTTTCTTTTCTTGCCTTCAGCAGCAACTGGCTCTATGGGAGTGGGCTTCTCAGAAATCTTGGTTGAAGCTCTGGCCTTTGGCATAGGCTGCCTTCCTGCTGGCCTTTTGATCTTTAGGCCTGGCTTTGTGCCCTGTGCTGGCTCAACTCTCTTTGATGTGGCTTCCTCTTCCTCTGCCACATAATCTTCATTCTCAGAATCTGAAGTTCTCTTCTTCCTCTGTCTGGTTGCAGCTTTTGGCAAATTGCTAGGGGTGCTCCTGCTGCCTTCATCTGAAGAACTTGAGGGACTAGTGCCCTCACTCATCTACACTTGCTGTTCTGACACATTCTGGCTGTCACTCTGATCTGACATGATGAACAAGCTGTCTGCTGTCCCTGTGAATAGTTTATAGATGAGGTAGAATAGATGAGCATCACAAAATGCAGAGATTTTTGCAAAAGAATGACCCAAAAACTTAGTTTTAGTTTCCCACTGAAATCATCTCGGATCTACCGATTTTTAAACTCGGTGATACCGAAGCAGTTTTGGCACCTAAACTAGTGAACTCGGTTGGACCGAGTCACAGTTCGGTGGCACCGAGACTGCTAGGGTTTCACAGAGTTCCAAAGTCGGTCACACTAGAAGTAATTCTCGGTCAGACCGAGTCTCACTTGTGCAATGGCATAAGCCAAATCGATGGGACCGAGTTTTTCAACTCGGTGGGTCCGAGATGGTTTCGGCGGAAACCTAACCCTAAAATTTTCGAATCAAAACTAATCTACGAACGCATTGACTGGATAGGAGTGTTTCAATCGTGGCAAGAATAATTAAGAACACAATGTGCTAGGAATCGGACGGGGAATAGCACTGTGATCGAGTCCATACCCTAGTTCGGCGAAGACTCGCTACGACGGCAACGGCGGGTTTGAATTCCGTTGACGGCGATGGAGACCAGCGACTGGAGGCGGCTGGCGGCGAGGAGACTATCCAGAGACCACGTTGGCAGAGCAGGCTATCGCGTGGGCGAAGGGGTTCGGAGAAATTTCCAAATTTTTGCCCGTGACTATATATAGCCCGACCCTGTCGGTGTGACCGAGTGGAACAACTCGGTGGCACCGAGATGCAAAACTGTATACAGTTGTTGCAACTCGGTGTGACCGAAAGGTTCAAATCGGTTGCACCGAGATAAAAAACATAGATCAACTTAATGATCTCGGTAGGACCGAAAGTAGGGTATCGGTCAGACCGAGAATCATAAAGAGGTTTTGGAAGTTTAAGTCTATGATGAATCGGGGACTCCGAGCGCTCCTCACACAGAGTGGTTCGAATCTAACTTGATCAAATTTTGTGATGTAGCATGAATAGAGTTTGAGACGAGAAAAGCATAGATAGCTAGAGGAGGTTCTTAGGCATTCTTGTCCATCCACTTGGCAAAAGGAAATAAAACCGAACAATCAAAGCAACAAGTGGATGTCCTCGAATGAGTAAAATATGCAACCAGCATACTCACACAATAAGATGGCAAATGAAATATGTGACAAGGCATGCACAACCAATTCTAGCATCTATCAAGCAATTTGCGATGACAAGGTCATCTATATATGAGTATATTGACTTAGGAGTCAAGTGAGAACACTTGATCATAGGTCATACTCATTGTTTAAGCTCAAGTGGGGTTACCACTTTTACATAAAGCATTGTTGTGTTCACATCTTTAGAGTTGCTTTAGCTCAAGTCTTCGAGTAAAGCTCCCCCTAGATGTGATATCCCCCCTTAGAGGGATGAACTAACCTCGGGTTTTGTTGATGATGACTTCATGTAGATGTTGAAGATGTGGATGCTCAATGTTGATGTAGATCACTTGGAGCTATCCATTTGAGTGAATTGCACTTTCAATACCTACATGGGTTAGTCCCACAAGGAACAAACAAGGATATCCATAGACATAGAGTGATGCACACACAAGATGATGTCCATGAAAACTTTTAGGTTACCTTGTCCCTTGTCTTACTAACAAGAGGGTTTGTGACTCCTTGAACTAGTGCATGATGTGGAAGTTGATTGCACTTGTTCTTGCCAAAATGATAAGAGTGAAGTATGTTGGCGAAGTCACCCTCAAGAACTCTCTAGTTCTTCTTCTTTTGGATCCACACCATCTTGATGGGAATCCTTGGAGTTGTAGTCGTACTTGATGAAGTGGAACTTGAAGTAGTCTTGGGAATCCACTTGACTAAGGTCTTAGGAGCTTCTTCAAATGCATCAATTTCCTCTTGAAGCTTGTCCTTGCCTTTTTGCTTGTAGTCTTGTGGTGGAAGATCATCTTGAGCTTGTGTCCCCTTGAAAGAAGTATCATACTTCTCTTATTGAGTAACAAACTTTGTCTTGGGGTATTGATCTTCTTCCCACTCAACTCCATTGGCATTGAACTTTCGTTCAAAACCAACACCTTGATTCTTCCGATGCATTCCTTGCTTGCGCACAATTTCCTCAAATTGCTTACTCCCGGCAAGGCTTTTGTACACTCCTTTCTCTATAATTCCCTTCAATAAGCTATTTTCTTGCTCAAGTGTAACTTGGCTAAGATAATCATTAGTGGAATCAAGAGAACTACTAGAAGAAACAATATTGGATTTAGCATGATCACTGTTACTGCTAGAGGAAGAATCTTTCTTGTTCTTGTTACTAGACTTGACTTGAGGCATGTAAGTGGATAAGAGTAAACACTTGGCAATGTAAGAAGAACTTTTCTTGCGGAGATCATCATTGATTGCTTTTAAGAACTCATGCTCTTGCTCAAGATTGAGCTTTTTAAAGCATAATTTCTCATGAGCTCTTAAAAGTTCTCGATGATCTTCGAAGATAGTTTCATGAGCTAACTTAAGAGTGTTTAGTTCTTTAGTTAGAGCCTCAATCTTCTCCTTATCATTGTCATTTGTTTTATCTTGATTAGCATGATTAATTGACGTTTCATCATAGTATTCATCACTAGAGTTGTCAACAAGCAAATCATCACCTAACAAGTCATCTTCATCACTATTGAAATCAACATACTCGGGGTGTGTTACCTTAGGACCTTTGGCCATGAAGCATCTTCCAATTCCTTCATTTGGTGAGTCAAATATGTCGTAGGAGTTGGTTGACACAAGTGCTAGACCGGCAACACCTTCATCTTGAGTATCTTCGGAGTCGGAGTGATAACTTCTCTCGGAGTGGCTGTCGGAGTCGGAGCCGGATACCCATTCACCAACATGAGCTTGATGTCTTCATTTTGTGTAGCTCCTTGATGATTTTTCCTTCCTTTCCGAATCCTTGCTTCTCCGTGAGTATCTTCGTTCATAACGATCATCTCTACTCCTTCTCTCTCTTGGTGGTGATTCTTTGCTTCTTCTTTTTGGAGAATCTTCTCTTCTCTTGTAGGGAGCCGTACACTCATTGGAATAGTGTCCGGGTCTTCCACAACTGTAGCAGTTTCGCTCTCGACTAGAAGATCTTTTGTCATTGTAGGACCTTGACTTGAAGCTTCTATCTTTGCTTCTACTCTTGTAGAACTTGTTGAAGTTCTTCACCATTAAGCTCAATTCTTCATTGAAGTTTTGTTTCTCACTTGATGATGTAGGGGCTTCACATGAGGCTTTGTAGGCACCACTTGATTTGTTTTGAAGTTCCTCTTTATTAATAAGTGACATCTCATGAGCAAGAATTCTTCCAATCACCTCCGTTGGCTTGATATCTTTGTAATTGGGCATCATTTGGATCAATGTGCACACGGTATCATATTTTCCATCCAAGGCTCTTAGAATCTTCTTGATGATGGATCTATCGGTCATCTCTTCACTTCCTAAGCCAGCAATCTCATTTGTGATGAGAGCAAGCCTAGAGTACATTTCAGCGACACCTTCACCATCCTTCATTTTGAACTTGTCAAGTTGACTTTGAAGCACATCCAACTTGGATTCCCTGACGGAGTCCGTACCTTCGTGCATATCAATCAAAGTGTCCCAAATTTCCTTTGCATTCTCAAGACGGCTGATTTTTTTGAATTCTTCGGGGCACAATCCATTGAAGAGAATATCACAAGCTTGAGCATTGTATTGCAACATCTTCAACTCATCCGCGGTAGCTTCACGGTTTGGTTCTTTCCCATCAAAGAAGTCACCTTGCAAACCAACACACACAATAGCCCAAACGGCGGGGTTATGTCCAAGAATATGCATTTTCATTTTATGCTTCCAACTAGCAAAATTAGTACCATCAAAGTAAGGACCTCTACGGTGATAATTTCCCTTGCTAGACGCCATACTCTCCTAGGTTGTGAAACCAAGGCTATGACCACCAAAAGCTATGGAGATCAAAGCAAATGGAGACCAAAGCTCTGATACCACTTGTAGGATCGAAAGTATGTCTAGAGGGGGGTGATTAGACTACTTGACCAAATGAAAACCTAACCTTTTCCCAATTTTAGTTCTTGGCAGATTTTAGCTATTGTAGGACAAGTCAAGCAATCATCACACAATTCAAGCAAGCATGCAAAGAGTATATTGGCAGCGGAAAGTAAAGCATGCAACTTGCAAGAATGTAAAGGGGAGGGTTTGGAGAATTCAAACGCAATTGGAGACACGGATGTTTTTCCCGTGGTTCGGATAGGTGGTGCTATCCTACATCCACGTTGATGGAGACTTCAACCCACGGAGGGTAACGGTTGCGCGAGTCCACGGAGGGCTCCACCCACGAAGGGTAATGGTTGCGCGAGTCCATGAAGGGCTCCACCCACAAAGGGTCCACGAAGAAGCAACCTTGTCTATCCCACCATGGCCATCGCCCACGAAGGACTTGCCTCACTAGCGGTAGATCTTCACGAAGTAGGCGATTTCCTTGCCCTTACAAACTCCTTGGTTCAACTCCACAATCTTGTCGGAGGCTCCCAAGTAACACCTAGCGAAGCTAGGAGACACCACTCTCCAAGAAGTAACAAATGGTGTGTAGGTAATGAACTCCTTGCTCTTGTGCCTCAAATTATAGTCTCCCCAACACTCAACTCTCTCTCATAGGATTTGGATTTTGTGGAAAAAGATTTGAGTGGAAAGCAACTTGGGGAAGGCTAGAGATCAAGATTCATATGGTAGGAATGGAATATCTTGGTCTCAACACATGAGTAGGTGGTTCTCTCTTAGAACATATGAGTTGGAATTGTGTATGTGTTCTGATGGCTCTCTCGACGAATGAAGAGGAGGTGGAGGGGTATATATAGCCTCCACACAAAATCCAACCGTTACACACAGTTTTCCAATCTCGGTGGGACCGAATCAACAAACTCGGTCGGACCGAAAAGTTAAACCTAGTGACGGTTAGAGATTTTCGGTGGGACTGACATGCAACTCGGTAGGACCAATATGGTTAGGGTTTGGGCATAACGTAATCTCGGTGAGACCGATTACACAAACTCGGTGGGAACGATTTTGGTAATAAGCTAACCAGAGAGTTGGTCAGGCAAACTCGGTGGGACCGATTTGCTCTTTCGGTGAGACCGAAAAGTTACAAAAAGGAAACACTGAATTTACATTGCAATCTCGGTGGGACCAATTTGCTGTTTCGGTGAGACCGAAAAGTTACGAAAGGGAAACAGAGAGTTTGCAATCCCATCTCGGTGAGACCGAGATCCCTATCGGTATAACCGATTTGCCAGGGTTTGGCAGTGGCTTATGACAAGTGAAACTCGGTGGCGCCGGATAGAAAGAATCGGGAGGACCGAGTTTGGCTTAGGGTTTAGGTCATATGTGGATATGGGAAAGTAGTTGAGGGTTTTGGAGCATATCACTAAGCACATGAAGCAAGAGGCTCATTAAGCAACACCTTATCCCTCCTTGATAGTATTGGCTTTTCCTAAAGACTCAATGTGATCTTGGATCACTAAAATATAAAATGAAGAGTCTTGAGCTTTTGAGCTTGAGCCAATCCTTTGTCCTTAGCATTTTGAGGGTTCCACTTTCACATCCATGCCATGCCAATCATTGAGCTTTCCTGAAATAGTCATCTTGGAATAGCATTAGCTCAATGAGCTATATGTTGTTATGAATTACCAAAACCACCAAGGGATAGTTGCACTTTCACTTTTTGAATAAAAATGCATAGCATTAAGACTATTATTGCATTCTTCCTTTTTATATATATGTTCATTCATGACATCCAGCACCCGTACACTCTGGTACGGCCAATACGCTAGGGGCTTAAGCATGCCCCATAATACGGCGTGAGAAGTCCGAACACTTTCGACAGTGCGGCACCCCAAACTTATAGCATTATATGTGAGGGAGTCCTGGATTAGGGGGTGTCCGGATGGCCGGACTATACCTTCGGCCGGACTCCTGGACTATGAAGATACATGATTGAAGACTTCGTCCCGTGTCCGGAAGGGACTTTCCTTGGCGTGGAAGGCAAGCTTGGTGATACGGATATGAAGATCTCCTACCATTGTAACCGACTTTGTGTAACCCTAACCCTCTCCGGTGTTTATATAAACCGGAGGGTTTTAGTCCGTAGGACAACATACACAACAACAATCATACCACAGGCTAGCTTCTATTGTTTAGCCTCTCCGTTCTTGTGGTAGATCTACTCTTGTACTACCCATATCGTCAATATTAATCAAGCAGGACGTAGGGTTTTACCTCCATCAAGAGGGCCCGAACCTGGGTAAAACTTCGTGTCCCTCGCCTCCTGTTACCATCCGTCCTAGACGCACAGTTCGGGACCCCCTACCCGAGATCCGCCGGTTTTGACACCGATATTGGTGCTTTCATTGAGAGTTCCTCTGTGTCGTCGCCGTCAGGCTTGATGGCTCCTACGATCATCGATAGTGTAACACCCCGGATGTAACTTTCCTATTTGTACTCCAACTCTTGTCGTTTCCGGCGTTAAGTTATATTTATTTCTCGGGTTCGGGTCTTTGTCTCCGTGTGTTGTTTTCGTTTTCATGCATCTCATATCATGTCATCATGTGCATTGCATTCACATACGTGTTCGTCTCATGCATTCGAGCATTTTCCCCGTTGTCCATTTTGCATTCCGGCGCTTCGTTCTCCTTCGGTGGCCATTTCTAGCTTTCTTTCGTGTGTGGGGATTAAACATTTCCGGATTGGACCGAGACTTGCCAAGCAGCCTTGGTTTACTACCGGTAGACCGCCTGTCAAGTTTCTTATCAATTGGACTTCGTTTGGTACTCCAACGGTTAACCGAGGGACCGAAAAGGCTCGTGTGTGTTGCAGCCCAACACCCCTCCATTTTGGCCCAAAAACCCACCAAACTCTGCTCCATGTCCTAGAGCATTCGATCATGATCGCGTGGCCGAAAACCACACCTCATTTGGACTCTCCTAGCTCCACTTATGCCTATAAATATACCTCCCGTTTTTCGGATCTCCCCCTCCTCAAAACCCTAATTTTCCAGATCCCGCCGCCGCCGGACGTGTCCGCGCCAGGCCGGACAACGTCCGCCGCC
>NC_041382.1:650489371-650507791 GCF_002162155.2 Triticum dicoccoides
CACCGCGGGTCCCGGCGGTCGCCCCGGCCACCGGCGGCCTCGTCCTCGCCGGCCGCCGTCCTCTTCCTCCACCGTGCTACAGTGCGTGCCGCCGTGAACAGTGCTCGACCCCGCCTCGGAATCCGTGCAAGCCCTAGATCTGAGAGAGGTTGAAATTTCGTCTAAGTCCCCAGAATTTTACTTCATATGCTCCTGTTCGAGGCCCCGTAACTTTGCATCCGTAGCTCCGATTTGTGCGTATAGCATATCAAAATGTTCATCTCGACGAGTACATCATTTCATTCCATTGCATCATTTTCATTTGAGCTTATCTTGATGCCCGAAATGCTGTTAGAATGAGGCTTCGTGAGTAAATTGTCAGATTTGCTAGTTCATCTTAGACTTTTGTCATTTTTGCCATGATTAATGTGTGCATGATATGCCTGTGAATCCTTCATATGTTTTGTTAAGCATCTTGTTATATTTCCATAGGTGCAACCCATGCATTTTTAGGATGTGTGTGGTGACTTGTGCAAGCTTGCAAAGTGAGGCACCCGGTAAATCTGTTTTCAGGGACTTGGTAGTTTTCACTAAGTCTGGGATTATTTAGTTCATGATGCCATATGTTCAGCTTGTTTCCTAGCGATCCGTGCCTCTTTTGAGGATGATTATTAAAGGAGTTTTGTTAATCATGTTATGCTCTATCCATCAATGTCTTTGTTTGCAATTATGGAGCAACCTAGCTTGAGTCAATCGAGCTCTACTTTTGCTTCATGGTGAATCTGGGCAGATCGTCAACTAGTTTGTGAATCTGGGTGAATCCATGCATGCTATGCCTTTGTTCTTGCCATGTCTAGCTTGTATTTTGTGCCTTCTTAATGGATGTATACTTGCCTTGCCATGACTTGCACCGTAGTGAGTGCATCGAGCTCGTTTACGTGCCTTCGTGAGTTATATTTCAGCATGTCCCAGTTTTCACTAAGTCTGAGAACTGATTGTGTTTTAGCTATGTTTGTCTGCCCGTTAGTATATTTTGTGAACCCTTTTGGCCCCAGGTCACTTTGGGTCTTTTGTTAAGCTTGTTGGGTAGCTCCATGCCATGTTCTTACTTGTCTTGATCAGGTCATGTATCATGTTGTTTTGCTGCTCCGAAGAGGGCTTCGTGATCTGAAATTTCAGACAAGTGTTAATTTCACTAAGTCTGAAATCTGTTTTGCATTTGCGTTTTTGACATGCTTGTTTGAACCTTATAATGGATGAATTGGCCATAGCTCAGTGCTAGACTTTTGTTAAGCATCTTGTGTACATCCCTGCCATGTATTTTGTTTTCTTGTTTGGTTGCTGTAGCATGTTCATCTCATTGCATTTAGATGCCTACTTGCTGTAAATCGCAGATCGGTGTCATTTTTGAAACGCTTGCCATTTCCAAACCGTAACTCCGATTCCGGCGTTCTTTATATTGTTTTCAAGCGATTTCATCTCATCTTTCCAGTGGCACCCTTGGAATTCCAAGTTGAGGCCAGCTTCATGCATTTCCTGTCATATCTTGCATTTTGCATCCCGCATCGCATCCCGCATAGCATGTCATCATTGCATCTTGTTGTTTGAGCTTGCACGTGGTTGATTGTGTCCTTGTTGCTTGTTTGTCTTGTTTGGGTAGATCCGGGAGACGAGTTCGCTACCGAGGAGCCCGTTGAATTTGCTTGTGAGGATCCAGTCAACTCTGACAAATGTGCAGGCAAGATGATCATACCCTCGAAATCACTACTATCTTTGCTATGCTAGTTTGCTCGCTCCTTTGCTATGCCATTGCTACGATGCCTACCACTTGCTTGCAAGCCTCCCAAATTGCCATGTCAAACCTCTAACCCACCATTGTCCTAGCAAACCGTTGATTGGCTATGTTACCGCTTTCCTCAGCCCCTCTTATAGCGTTGCTAGTTGCAGGTGAAGATTGGAGGCTGTTCCTTGTTGGAAGATCTTTTATTTACTTGTTGGGATATCATTATAATGCTATGTTATCTTAATGCATATATATATACTTGGTGAAGGGTGGAAGGCTCGGCCTCTCGCCTAGTGTTTTGTTCCACTCTTGCCGCCCTAGTTTCCGTCATATCGGTGTTATGTTCCCGAATTTTTGCGTTCCTTACGCGGTTGGGTTATAATGGGAACCCCTTGATATTTCGCCTTGAATAAAGCTTTTCTAGCAATGCCCACCATTGGTTTTACCATTCGCCACCTAGCCTTTTCTTTCCCTTGGGTTCTGCAGACTCAAGGGTCATCTTATTTTAACCCCCCCCCCCCAGGCCAGTGCTCCTCTGAGTGTTGGTCCAAATCGTCAGCCGCCGGTGGCTACCAGGGGCAACTCTGGGCTGGCCTACCGGAAGTTTGGACAATCTGAGTGTGCCCTGAGAACGAGATATGTGCAGCTCCTATCGGGATTTGTCGGCACATTCGGGCGGTGTTGCTGGTCTTGTTTTAACCTGTCGAAGTGTCTTGAGTTACCGAGATATCGAGTCTGATCGGAACGTCTTGGGAGGAGGTCTATTCCTTCGTTGATCGTGAGAGCTTGTCATGGGCTAAGTCGGGACTCCCCTGCAGGGATTGAACTTTGGAAAGCCGTGCCCGCGGTTATGGGCAGATGGGAATTTGTTAATGTCCGGTTGTAGATAACTTGAACCTTAATTAATTAAAATGAATCAACTGAGTGTGTTACCGTGATGGCCTCTTCTCGGCGGAGTCCGGGAAGTGGACACGGTGTTGGAGTAATGCTTGCGCAGGTTGTTCCTCTAGTTTTTCACGCTCGCGCTTTGCCTCCTCTTCTCGCTCTCTTTGCGAATAAGATAGCCACCATATATGCTAGTCGCTTGCTGCAGCTCCACATATATTTGCCTTACCCTTCCTATAAGCTTAAATAGTCTTGATCGCGAGGGTGCGAGATTGCTGAGTCCCTGTGACTCACAGATACTATAACTCCAGATGCAGGTCCAGGTGTTTCCGCTCCAGGTGACGAGTACGAGCTCAAGTGGGAGTTCGACGAAGACTCTCAGCGTTACTACGTTTCCTTTCCCGATGATCAGTAGTGGTGCCCAGTTGGGGGTGATTGGGACCGTTGTCGCATGTTGGTTCTCTTTATTTTGGCGCCGTAGTCAGGCCATGAGTGTGTTGGATGATGTAATGTTATTTATGTTCTTGATTGACGTGGCGAGTGTAAGCCAACTATGTTATCTCCCCTTTATTATTCACATTACATGGGATGTTGTGAAGATTGCCTAACTTGCGACATATGCCTTCAATGCGATTATGTCTCTAAGTCGTGCCTCGACACGTGGGAGCTATAGTCGCATCGAGGGTGTTATAGATAGTGAGGCGGTCCAGGGTGAAACTTGTCTCCCCGGACAGATCTCTGTCTTCGGCGGCTTTGCACTGCGGGCCAATTCACTTGGCCATCTGGAGCAGATCGAAAGCTATGCCCCTGGCCGTCAGGTCAGATTTGGAAGTTTAAACTCCACGGCTGACATTCGGGGGGACTTGATCTTCGACGGATTCGAGCCACTGCCGAGCGCGTCGCACTGTCACGATGAGCATGATCTAGCTCTGCCACCTAACAGTGCCCTCAAGGCCGCACCCGCATCGGCTTCGACCCTTAATTCGGAGCCAACCGCGCCGACCGAGGATGGGTGGTTGGACGCCGCCTCAGGGGCTGCGATCCTAACGGCGATCGAGCCGAACACCAGCCCCGCACTCCGCGAGACTCATGATTCCAAGGAGCAGGACTCCTCCCCGGACTCTGAACCATTCGCGCCTCTGCCGATCGAATCCGATTGGGTGCCGATCATGGAGTTTACTGCCGCGGACATCTTTCAGCACTCGCCCTTTGGCGATATTATAAAATCATTAAAGTCTCTCTCTCTTTATCAGGAGAGCCCTGGCCGGACTACGGTCAGCGAGATTGCGATGCGGACAATGAAGAAATTCAAAGCCCTCCCACCACCCAGTTTGTAGCCACTGTCGACGATTTAACCGACATGCTCGACTTCGACTCCGAAGACATCGACGGTATGGACACCGATGAAGGAGACAATGAAGAACCAGCGCCTATTGGGCCCTGGAATGCCACCTCGTCATATGACGTATACATGGTGGACGCACCAAAAGATGACGACGAGGAGCTGAAGGACGCACCGAAGGCTTGCTCCCTCGAAAAGCAGTCAAAGCGGCGACGCAAGCGCCGCCCCAAATCCCGCCTCGACAGAAATAGCAATCACACAGACCCAGCGCTAGAGTAGGGCGAACCGCTGCCGGACAACGGCAATTCGGATAATCAAACCGAACAAACAAATCCTATCAAGGATAATGGTCCGGACGACATAACGCCGGACAGACACCCGGAGCAGCAGACTGCCCGTAAAAGGCTTATTGCCACCACAAGGAGTCTGAAAAAGCAGATGCAAAGGCTCAAGGCCGTGCAAGACACACTCCAAATCAGATGGAGTAAAATACTCAACACTGCAGCAAGGTACGGCGACAATCGCCCCTCCAAGAGCTACCCAAAGCGGAAGCTGCTACCCGAATTCGATGAGGAGGCCTCAGAACCCCCACAACGAAATATCAAAGCAGCAACCTGGTCGGATAGACGAACCCTCTACCAACACAGAGCGGCATACAACACCGCTCACAATACAATAGCGACCCATGCGAGGGCTCGCACCCAAAGGATGGCGGAACAAGATCCATATATGGACCACGCAAGCGCGCCCCAGCATACAATGCAACACAACAAACATCCGAACAATGCGGTACACCCAGCTACAGGGGTGCCGCACACCCCCTATGTTTCACCGATGAGGTGCTGGACCACGAATTTCAGAGGGATTCAAGCCCGTAAACATAGAGTCATACGACGGAACAACAGACCCTGGGGTCTGGATTGGGGACTACATCCTTCATATCCATATGTCTCGAGGAGATGATCTCCACGCCATCAAGTACCTACCCCTCAAGCTCAAAGGGCCAGCTCGTCACTGGCTCAAAGGCCTCCCCGAAAGCTCCATTGGAAGTTGGGAAGAGCTCGAAGACGCCTTTCGGGCAAATTTTCAAGGGACTTATGTCCGACCTCCTGATGCGGATGATTTGAGTCATATAACTCAACAGCCCGGAGAGTCTGCCCGAAAGCTTTGGAACAGGTTTCTTACTAAAAAGAACCAGATTGTTGACTGTCTAGATGCCGAAGCCTTGGCAGCTTTCAAGCATAGCGTCCGTGATGAATGGCTTGCCAGACACCTCGGCCAAAATAAGCCGAGAAAGATGGCCGCATTAACAAACCTCATGACTCGCTTTTGCATGGGTGAGGACAGCTGGCTAGCCAGATGCAGCACCAGCGACCCAAGTACATCTGAAGTTAGAGATGGAAACGAGAAATCACGGTGCAACAGCAATAACAAACGCCGAAATAAAGAAGACAGCACGAAGGGCATGGCAGTAAATGCCGGATTCAAAAGCTCTCGGCCAGGTCAAAAGCCGCCCCCTAAAGGCACCAGGGATGAATTGTCCAGCCTCAACAAAATTCTGGACCAAGTATGTCAGATTCATAGTACCCCTGGTAAACCTGCTAATCATACTCACAGAGAATGTTGGGTCTTCAAGCAGTCTGGCAAGCTCAACACCGTACACAAGGGGGAGGATACACCAAGTGAAGACGAGGACGATCCCCCCAAGCAAGACACAGGGGAACAAAAGAAATTTCCACCAGAAGTCAAAATAGTAAACGTGTTACACGTAATCAAGGGAAAAAACAACGCGGCACTCCCAGGAAAATATACCCAAGTGCCTGTCACCACGAAGTCCTGCCACTGGTCATCTCAACCGATCACTTTCGACCATCGCGATTACTCAGCAAGTATCCGACACGCAGGATGGGCTGCCCTGGTATTAGACCCAGTAATTGGCGGATATCACTTAAGAAGAGTTTTGATGGACGGCGACAGTAGCCTAAACCTAATATATCAGGATACAATCCGCGGGATGGGGTTAGACCCAACACAAATTCGCCATAGCAATACTAACTTTAAAGGAGTAAGGCCAGGCCCAGGGGTTCATTGTACGGGCTCCCTCCTACTACAATTTATATTCGGCTCCCCCGATAACTTCCGCCGCAAGCATTTAACTTTCCACATCGCTCTGTTTCAAAGTGGCTATCAAGCACTGCTCGGACGCGAAGCTTTCGCTCGTTTTAATGCAATACCACACTACGCCTCCCTCACACTCAAGATGCCCGGTCCACGTGACATCATTACAGTGCACGAAAATATCAAGCGATCTCTGCGCGCCGAAGAGAGTGAGGCTGCCTTGGTAGCCGCACACTAAAGGCGCCCGGACAAGCGAAAGCATCCAATAGGTCGTCAAGACCTCAGATACAACTAATCGAGTCTGGCACCACTACTTATACCGAATAAATCGTCACACCCCTATTTGTCAATACAAGGGCTCAACACGCGCAGACGAGTGGCAATTTCTTCTCATCTTGAATTATACATGGTTTCTTTAACAAACTATCTTTTTGCACGACAACTTTTTCACCTAAATTCCTCTCTTTTATAGACGATCATCGTGCCACACCCGTCCAGGATACGGCACAACGGAGACACAGGCGCAGACGTGCAACAGGGACCAGCTCCAAGGATTCTTTTTAGATTAAGACCCTGCGTAAACCTTTCTTACTGTCTCTTGTTGATACATATCCACCGTTGAGAAGGATGCTGACGTCTTGGCATGTGGCCACGCTAGAACAATGCACGTACCTGGACACAAGGGGCATCTTACAAAGGCCATTATTTAGGCCCGGTTTATACCACAAAGACCGAATACCTTAGGGAGTGTTCGGCGTCGCGAGTTTGGCCCTATATGCATCAGCTCCGAATCATTGTCTTTGGTCAAATGTTGGGTTTGCCCGGCTCCTGTGTTTTGGCGCCTTACGTTCCGCTTTACCGGCTAAGGTAGCACCAGGAGAACTACTGCGATTGTGCCCTGGTTCATCTGGACGAGCACCTCAGTAGAGAAAGCCGAAAACTGACTGTCATGATATAGCGTGAGACTGGTCAACCACTCGATGACCTCTTGGAATGTTAGAATTCCTCCACCTTAACGAAGGGCCGTTTTCTGGCCAGGCATGTACGCACCCCGGGATCGAGAAAGTGCGGAGCCACCAGGGGCTATTTAGTAGCCCCACTGTCAAACTCCTATGGCTAAGTGAAAGTGCTAAAGCATTATAGTCCGGTTGCCTCGCTCCGCTATCACCTCCTTAATAGGACCAAGACGTTGGGTTAAGTGTGAACGCGTGTTTTTGCGAGCACCTCCACATTATATGCGTGAGGGTTGAAGCCGACGGCTGCAATCTTTCAGGTTATACACATGTATACATAAACGGCCGCCCAGGAGGCATCATATTACTTTCAGGCAAAAGTATAAAAATATCCTTATAAAAATTTATAAAATCATTTCGCTTACAATGAGATTACATATCACTCAAACATAATATTTTTTAAGCACTAAGTCTCTATAAAACGAGCACCCTCAAGAACTTCTTCAAAGTAGTGCTCAGCAGCCCTTCGACCTATGGCCGAATCTCGCCCTTCAACACATGATCACAAAGAAAATGATGACGAATCTGAATGTGCTTTGTCTTCAAGTGCTGAACTGGGTTATGAGCAATCTTGATGGAACTCTCATTGTCACACTAGAGTGGCACATTCTTCATGTTGACGCAGTAGTCCTTGAGAGTTTGCTTCATCCATAGCAGTTGAGCACAACAAGAACCAACAGCAATGTACTCAGCTTCAGCAGTAGACAGTGATACGCAGTTGTGTTTCTTCGAGGACCAATAGACCAAGGATCGTCCGAGGAAATGGCATGTACCAGATGTTGACTTGCGGTCCACACGATCACCAGCATAGTCAGAGTCTGAATATCCAATGAGATCAAAAGCCGAGCCCTTGGGGTACCATAATCCAAGTGTTGGTGTGTGAGCTAGATATCGAAGAATATGCTTCACAACCTTATGGTGTGATTCCTTCGGTGTAGCTTGAAATCGGGCACACATGCAAACATTGAGCATAATATCTAGCCTAGATGCACATAAGTACAATAAAGAACCAATCATGGAGCGGTATACCTTTTGATCGAAGTCAGTACCATTTTCATCAGTGCATAGATGGCCATTTGTGGGCATAGGGATTTTGACTCCTTTGCAATCTTGCATGCCGAATTTCCTCAGTACATCCTTGAGGCATTTCTCCTAAGATATGAATATGCCATTGCGCTGTTGTCAAATCTGAAGACCTAAGAAGAATTTCAGTTCTCCCATCATAGACATTTGATATTATTCACTCATCATATAGGCAAATTCATCACTGTAATGTTGGTCAGTACAGCGAAAAATGATATCATCAACATAAATTTGGCACACAAACAATTCACCATCATAAGATTTAGTGAAAAGAGTTGGGTCAAGTGAACCGGGTTTGAAGCCTTTCTTCAGGAGGAATTCCTTCAAAGTATCATACCACGCCCATGGGGCCTACTTGAGGCCATAGAGGGCCTTATTGAGTCTGAAGACTTTGTCAGGATGCTTTGGATCTTCAAAACCTGGGGGCGGAGCAACATATACTTCTTCCTCAAGCCTACCATTGAGGAATGCACTTTTCACATCCATTTGATATAAGATGATATCATGATGGTTAGCATAAGGAAGTAATATGCGAATAGCTTCAAGTCTAGCAACGGGTGCAAAACTTCATCGAAATCAATTCCTTCAACCTGTATGTAGCCTTGAGCTACAAGCCGTGCCTTATTCCTCACCACAAGGCCATTTTCATCTTGCTTGTTGTGGTAGATCCACTTTGTGCCGATGATATTGTGCTTGCGAGGATCTAGATGTTTGAGCAGTTCCCAAACGTTGTTGACCTCGAATTGATGTAATTCCTCTTGCATAGCTTGAATCCACTCAGGCTCCAGAAATGCTTCATCTACCTTAGTGGGCTCTGTGATAGAGACGAAAGTAAAGTGCCCACAAAATTTAGATAAATGTGAAGCTCTTAAGCGTGTGAGAGGACCTGAAATATTGATGTCGCTGATGAGTTTCTCAATTTTCACTTCATTTGCAACGCGAGGATGAGCGGGTTGTCGTTGAGGAATTTGATCAGTATTTTCTTCAGCACCATTTTCCTCAGGTGCATCAGCTTGACGTTCTTCATGTTCTGGAATGACTTCTTCAGCAGATTCTTCGGTAGGAATGACATCCTCAGTAGCCTTGAACTTAATAGATTCCTCAGGAGGTATTTCATCTGTCATGGGAGGTAGGTGCTCTCTTTGCGAGCCATTAGTCTCATCGAACCGCACATCCATAGTTTCAACAACCTTGTGGTGATAGGTGTTGAAGACTCCATAGGTGTGCGAGTCCTTACCATAACCGAGCATAAAACCTTCATGTGCTTTCGGTGCAAATTTAGAATTGTGATGAGGATCTCTAATCCAACATTTAGCATCGAAGACTTTGAAATAACTAACATTGGGTTTCTTGTCAGTAAGGAGTTCATATGTAGTCTTCTTGACGAATTTGTGAAGATATACCCTGTTGATGATGTGGCACAGAGTATCAATTGCCTCAGGCCAAAAGCAAGGAGGCATCATGTACTCATCAAGCATAGTGTGGGCCATCTCAACAAGAGTCCTATTATTGCGCTCCATGACGCCATTTTGCTGAGGAGTATAAGGAGCAGATAACTCATGAGTAATACCAAGTTCATCAAGAGAGTAATCAAGACCAGTGTTCTTGAACTCAGTTCCATTATCACTTCTGATGTGCTTGATTTTCACACCAAAGTTGGTTGAAGCCCTCGAGGAAAATCTTTTGAAGACTTCCTGCACTTCAGTTTTGTAAGTGATGATATGCACCCATGTATATCGAGAATAATCATCAACAATGACAAAGCCATATAAAGATGCAACATTAGTAAATGTGGCATAGTGAGTAGGGCCAAAGAGATCCATGTGAAGCAATTAAAATGGCTGAGTAGTAGTCATGATAGTCTTTGCTGGATGCTTGGCCTTGGTCATCTTTCCAGCTTCACAAGCTCCACACAAATGGTCCTTAAGGAATTTGACACCCTCGATGCCAATGACATGCTTCTTCTTCACAAGCGTGTGCAGATTCCTCATGCCAGCATGACCAAGTCGTCGATGCCATAGCCAGCCCTCTGAAGCTTTTGCAAGTAGACATGTAGCAGGTTGTGGTCCTGTAGAGAAATCAACAATATACAAATCTCCTCTCCTAAAGCCTTCGAAGACTTTGGAATTGTCAGCTTCCATGATCACAACACAACGATACTTGCCAAATACAACAACCATATCAAGATCACAAAGCATTGAGATAGACATGAGGTTGAACCATAAGGACTCGACAAGCATGACTTTGTCCATGTGTCGATCCTTTGAGATTGCAACCTTACCTAGACCCAATACCTTGCTTTTGCCTTTGTCAGTGTAGGTGATATGCTTCAGATGTGATGGAGATAAAGCAGAGTCCATCAATAAGCTCCTGTCACCAGTCATGTGATTTGTACATCCACTATCGAGGACCCACTCAATGGCTTTGGGTTGATCATCCTGCAGATGAATTAGTGCAACTTACGAACTCATATACTTCAGCAGTGAAGAATATGGTATCTATTTCATCAGATCAAATTCATCAAGCAATAGAACAGATAAAGAAGTAGGACGTGAGAAATGAAAATTCATTTATTCATGATTAGCTTGCGCCCTTTCAAGCAATTTCAGGTCTCCAGAAAAGTTCTTCAGACGCTTAAGTTCGTCTGGAGACCTGGCACTGCATAAGAGGTTAGTTCTTTTTCTTCACCACCCACATCTGGAGGGCTGCAAAGAGTTCATCATTTTGCGAGCTCCATAAGAGAAAGGTGGCATAGATGCCAATCGACTTCGTTTCACATAAGAGGGGTTAGGGTAAGCATAAAAGTAAGAAGAGAAATTCTTTGAGGACTTATGAACATAATGGTTTGAAGAATAATGCACATATCCATAATCCTTAGATCTTCCCTGCGAAATAAACGGGTTAGCACGATGATGCTCATATGAGGACTTTGATCCTTTTGAGGAATTTGATCCATGTGAGGAGTTTGGTCCGTATGAGGACTTGTATCGATATGCAGAATTTGGTCCATATGAAGAATTTGATCTGGGGTTCCTATTCTTCACAGGTGGTGTCATGATGACATTCACCTGAAGATTTTTAAGGCGCCTTTTGGGAACCCAGATTTTCTTCATAGGAGAACCGTTCCTGCAGTTAGTGCCAACATATCTAGCAAATACTTCACCATTCTGATTTTTGAACAATTTATAATTGGAGTCAAATGACTCATCAGAAGAATATGAAGATTCACATGTAAAGCCAGATAAAGTAGATGGATCCACTGAAGGTCCCTTTGCAGGAACCCATGAGGTTTTGGGATACTGCTGAGTTTTCCAGTAGGTCCCATCAGCATTGAGTTTCCTCTCAAAGGCAATACCCTCTTTCCTAGGGTTCCTGTTGAGGATCTACTTTTTAAGCACGTCACAAAGAGCCTGATGCCCTTTGAGGCTTTTGTACATGCCTGTCATATACAATTCCTTCAGCCCTACATCATCAGTGATACTAGCAATGTCCTCAGATGAGGAATTAGTGATAGCAGAGGTAGTTGAAGAATTTGCAGCAATGGATGTATTTGAGCATTCAGGTGAAGAATTAACAGTTTCACGTTCAATGCACTTCAAACATGGAGGAACAAATTCATCCTGAGTAGCACTGATTTGTTGAGCAGGTAAGAGCATCTCCAACAGCCACGCCAAAAGGCGTGGGCGGTAAACCGAGTTTTTAGCGCGTGCGGGACGTTTCGGCGCGCTCCAGCGGTGGCGGGAAAGTCGGGCGTGCGTGGGAAAAGGCGGCAGGTCGCACACTATTTTTGGCGCACCGCTTTCGGCGCGCCTATAAATTGCGGCGCTCTCCACGCGCCTATTCCACACACTTCTCTTCCTCTTCCGCTGCCACGCACGCCTCCATCGCTTCCTCGGATGCTTCCGCGGCCACGCGCGCCACCGCTCCAGCGCCCCTCCACCGACGCGCCACCATGCCGCCGCGCCGCCGAGGAGAGTCGGGCTACCGCGGCATCCGCCAGTGCCCCAACGGCGGGTTCTACTCCGAGATACAGTCCGGCCAACTCCGGCTCAGCCTTGGCACCTTCGAGATGGCGCACGATGCCGCCCGCGTGTACGATGCGGCGGCATGGCGCCTAGGCAGGCCGCGCCAGCAGACAAACTTCCACGACGTCCACATGCTCCAGCAGGTGCTGGACGTCGCCCCGCCGCCTCGTCTTCGCACGGCACAAGATCGTGCGGAGCACGCTGAGCGGCAGCGCCGCCTCCTCGTCGCCCATTTCTTCACCAAGATATCATCATTCTCATCCAGCAACATATCGTCAAACTTGGACTGAAGTCCTTGAAGACTTTCAGTCAGGGCTTTAGAATGATCCATTTCTTCACCAACATATCGCCACTCTCATTCAGCATGTTTTGAACTTTTTCCAAAGCTCTTTGTTGTTTAGTGGCAAGCGAAGCAAGTTTGATATAACTAGGTCCAAATTCATCACCAGATTCATCATCACTGGACTCAGATAAGTAGCATTCAGTTACCTTGACACCTTTTGCCATAAGACATGGTGCAGAGGATGATGATTCTGGATTGAAAGTCATAGCCTTGCGCGATTCCATGAATTCTTCGAACCAGGGTTCATGGTGAGATCGATGACCTTCATAGACCTCAGAGAGTTGGTCCCAGATGAGTTTCGCATGTCTAAGATGCATAACATTCCTGAACTGATTTTGTGACAAGCTGGAGCAGATGATGTCCTTCGCCATGAGGTTGAGTAGCGTGTACTTGCGAATATCATCAGCCTCCGCCATCTTGCATAGATCAGTAAGACCAATTTCAGCAACGATCCAGAGTTCGCTGTTCATTGCCATGAGGCGCTTCGTCATCATGGCCTTCCACTTGGGATAATCATGACCGTCAAAGATGGGGCATGCCACAGTCTTCATTCCTGTGATCGACATAATTAAAACTCCAGGTGGTTAAACCAAAATCACACAGAACAAGGGAGTACCTTGCTCTGATACCAATTGAAAGTGCGTTATATCGACTAGAGGGGGGTGAATAGGCGATTTTTATGAATTCTTCACTCAGGAATTTGCAGGTGAGGAAATTCCTGAGTAAAGAACTACTTGCAGCGGAATAAGTACTCAGAAGTAAACATAACAGAGCATGAGCATGGTCTTCATAATGAAATGAAAACAAGCACCAAGTATAGAAAGCGTAATCATAGGATAAACCGAATGAAGACAAACAGACTGAAGAAATTGAGCTGAGGAAATAGAGAAAGTCTCCAGTCAAAGTCTTCAAATAGATATGAACAAGCACACAACCCAGAAGAACCCTTCTTGGAAATTGATGTCAAAGGGGGAGAGAGAGATCACATCAAAGCCTAATCATCTCTATAGGGGGAAAGAATACTCAGGGGAGAGTGTAAGAAACCCCGGATGCTTGGTGTTCAAGAGGAGAGAAGTCACATGTCTTTAAGAGGGGAAAGACATCTTCATAGTTGATTGTTTGCATTAGCTCTGTTTCTTTGCTTTGCTTTGATTTTCTGTTCCCTATCTTCTCCCAGTATCCCACGCTAGATTCAGGGGGAGCAAGACATCTAAGGGAAGGAAATCCTTGAATTCTTTGCACATCTTTACCTTTGGGGACATGTCTATATCCAATGCGGTACTCAGTACTCACTCTCTACATGTCATCCCAGTCTTGGTACTCTTGTGGTTTCTTTTGTTCGCTCTAGCTAGTAGGTGTATCTGTGTTATCTAACCTTGTTTACTCAGGTTCATTCCTTCCTAAGACAACTCAAGACCACAAGGTAAGTATATGCATCATAGTCATGTGTATGACGATTTCTTGCTGATGTACATACTGTTTGCAAGAAGGACTCATGAACATGAAGGACCATTTCCTATATTCACATCATTTGCTCTGATGTATATAGCCAAGATACATGTGACACATTGCTTACTCTATCATGCTTATGCATTCACATGCTCCTATATTCCATATTTACATGATTGCATACATGTAGGGGGAGCCTATGCATGTTACATGTCTTTCCAAAGCTTTACTTGTTATTCTCTATATCTCTATCTAAAGCTTTGATGTATGTTGTCATCAATTACCAAAAAGGGGGAGATTGAAAGCACAAGTGCTCCCTGGGTGATTTTTGCAATTAATGTTAACATATCTCTTGTTGGACTAGTGCTTCTACCTAGTATGTTTCAGACAAGTTCAATAATGAAGTGGCATGGACTAGAGGATGTGGAACCCCTTCAAGATGCTGAGGACAAAGGATTGGCTCAAGCTCAAAGATCAGGACTCTACATTTTATTTTAGTGATCCAAGATCACATTGAGTCCATAGGAAATCCAATACTATTAAGAGGGGAGGAGATGTTGCTCAATTGCTTGCTTCCTCAAATTGATTAGTGATATGCTCCAAAGCCCTCAGCCACTTTCTCATATCCACACATGTCCCAAACCAAAAGTCAAACTCGGCCCCATCGAAACTTTCTATCCGGCGCCACCGAGTTCTCTTGACATAGCCACTGCCAGAAACCCTAATCAATTCGGTCTCACCAATGCGATCTCGGTCTCACCGAGATGGGCTTGCAAACTCTCTTTTGCCTATTGCAATAATTTCGGTCCCACTGAGACATGCAATCGGTCCCACCGAGTTTGCTCGGCCAACTCTCTGTTTTGCTTATTACCCAAATCGGTCCCACCGAGTTTGTGTAATCGGCCAAACCGAGATGAGGCTTTACCCTAACCCTAGCACATCGGTCCCACCGAGTCGATTATGTCGGTTCCACCGCAATGCCTAACAGTCACATTATGAACTAAATCGGTCTGACCGAGTTCTCTGAATCGGTACCACCGAGTTTGGTAAATGTGTGTAACAGTTAGATTTTGTGTGGAGGCTATTTATACCCCTCCACCCACTCTTCATTCATGGAGAGAGCCATCAGAGCATGCCTACACTTCCAACATACATTTTCTGAGAGAGAACCACCTACACTTGTGTTGAGGTCAAGATATTCCACTCCAACCACATAAATCTTGATCTCTAGCCTTTCCCAAGTTGCTTTCCACTCAAATCATCTTTCCACCAAATCCAAATCCCGTGAGAGAGAGTTGAGTGTTGGGGAGACTATCATTTGAAGCACAAGAGCAAGGAGTTCATCATCAACACACCATCTATTACCTATTGCAGAGTGGTGTCTGCTAGATTGGTTAGCTGTCACTTGGGTGCCTCCGTCAAGATTGTGGAGTTGAACCAAGGAGTTTGTAAGGGTAAGGAGATCGCCTACTTCGTGAAGATCTACCAGAGTGAGGCAAGTCCTTCATGGGCGACGGCCATGGTGGGATAGACAAGGTTGCTTCTACGTGGACCCTTCGTGGGTGGAGCCCTCCGTGGACTCGCGCAACCGTTACCCTTCGTGGGTTGAAGTATCCATCAACATGGATGTACGATGGCACCACCTATCGGAACCACGCCAAAAAATCTCTGTGTCTCCAATTGCATTTGCACACTCCAATCCCATCCCTTTACATTCTTGCAACTTGCATGCTTTACTTTCCGCTGCTCATATACTCTTGTCATGCTTGCTTGATATGTATTGTGAATGTTTAAACTTGTGTCAAAACTCTACTTAAACCTAAAGAAATTAAAAACTGTAACTTTTCTTGATTAAATATTCACCCCCTATAGACTCCACTTCTTGATCCTTTCACAAAGTCTTCAAACAGATATGAACAAGCACACAACCTAGAAATGAGGAAATGGAAGGGTTGAGGAAATGGAACCAGTTAGCTCAGTGAAGACAATGATTTGGTAGACCAGTTCCAACTGCTTGGTCAGTTGTACGTCTGGTTAAGGCGGCTAGGTATTTAAACCTGAGGACACACAGTCTCGAACACCCAGTCCTGAACACACAGCTCAGGACACTTAGTCCTCACCGTATCCCCCTTGAGCTAAGGTCACACAGACCTCGCCCAATCACTCGTGGTAAGTCTTCAGGTCACTTCCAAACCTTCACAGACTCAGTCACTCGGCGATCCACAATTTCCTCTTGGATGCTCTAGACCATGATGCCTAACCATCTGGAAGATGCACAATCTTCAAAGGTAACAAGCGTCGGATCCACACAGGATAAATCTCTTAAGTGATGCTCAATCACTTTAGGTTTGTAGGTGTTTGGGTTTGGGTTTTCCTCACTTGATGATTTTCACTCAAATTCCTCGGAGGATGGGATGCTCTCAAATGCAAGTGTCAGCTTCTCTCGGAGCAGCCAACCATCTAGTGGTTGTAGGGGGCAGCTATTTTTATAGCCTAGGGAGCAGCCCGACATGATGAGACATAAATGCCCTTCAATGATATGATCGTTAGGTGGGTAGATATTTCAGGACAGCTGGCGCATAGCACATCAACGTTTGGAATTTTGAGTATCAAATTCCTCAGGGCTATCATGTTCCTCACTGCGTAGGCAATCCGCACTGGCGAATTCCTAACTCCTCAGTCAAAACAAATTCCTCAGAGACCAAAAGAACTTTGTCTCTATTACTAAAGAAATTGACTGAGCTGTATGAGATTTCCAATGGCTTCACTCGAAGGGATTTGTAGGTGTAGGATTTGAGTTGAGCATCACTTGGAAATTTTTACTTAGTATTTCCTTGACCCCGTTTAACAGTACAGTGTTTCCTATGACTCAAGAAAGAGAAAATGAAACTACGAAAACAAAAGTCTTCATGCTTCATGTTCCTCGAATGAATACCAAGTCTTCAGGATCACACCAATTTCTTCACTTTCAAAGTCTTCAGAAAGTCTTCAGGAATCCAAAGTCTTCAGTCGAAGAACTTCATTTTTAGGGGTCGACTATATTTGTAAATATCAAACTCCTCATAGACTTATAGACCTGTGTACACTCACAAACAGATCAGTCCCTTAACCTATAAGTATTCAATACACCAAAATCACTAAGGGGCACTAGATGCACTTACAAAGACAATAATTTGGTAGACCAGTTCCAACTGCTGTGACAATCGTACGTCTGGTTGCAGCGGCTAGGTACTTAAACCTGAGGACACACAGTCCCGGACACACAGTCCTCACAGTATTCTCCTTGAACTAAGGTCACACAGACCTCGTCCAATCACTCGAGGTAAGTCGTCATGTGACTTCCAAACCTTCACAGACTCGGTCACTCAGCGATCCACAATATGCTCTTGGATGCTCTAGATCATGACGCCTAACCGTCTGAAGGATGCACAGTCCTCAAAGGTAACAAGCGACGGTTCTACACAGGAACAATCTCTTCAGTGATGCTCAATCACTTGGGTTTGTAGGTGTTTGGTTTGGGTTTTTCCTCACTTGATGATTTTCACTCAAAGTCCTCGGAGGATGGGATGCTCTCAATGACAAGTGTCAGTTTCTCGTGAAGCAGCCAACCAACTAGTGGTTGTAGGGGGCGGCTATTTATATCCTAGGGAGCAACCGACATGATAAGACATAAATGCCCTTCAATGATATGACCATTAGGTGGGTAGATATTTTGGAACAGCTGGCGCATAGCACAACAATGGTCGGAAATTTGAGGTTCAAATTCCTCAGGGCTATCATGTTCCTCACTTGTAGGCAATACGCACTGGGGAATTCATAAATCCTCGGTCAGAACAAATTCCTTAGAGACCAAAAGATCTTCGTCTCTGTCACTAAAGAAATTGACTGAACTGTATGGGATTTCCAATGGGTTCACTCGAAGGGACTGGTAGGTGTAGGATTTTGAGATAATCATCACCTGGAAACTTTTCCTTAGTTTTACCTCGACCTCCTTTAACCGTACGGTGTTTCCTATGACTCAAGAAAGAGAAAATGAAACTTCGAAAACAAAAGTCTTCACGCTTCATATTCCTCGCATGAATATCAAGTCTTCACTGTCACACCAATTTCTTCACTTTTAAAGTCTTCTGAAAACCAAAGTCTTCAGTTGAAGACATTCATTTTTAGGGGTCGACTTTATCTGTAATGTATCAAACTCCTCATAGACTTATAGACCTGTGTACACTCACAAACACATTAGTCCCTTAACCTATAAGTTTTCAATACATCAAAATCACTAAGGGGCACTAGATGCACTTACAATCTCCCCCTTTTTGGTGATTGATGACAATATAGGTTAAGTTTTCAACGGGGATAAACATATGAAGTGTAAATACTGATATTGAGGAATTTGATTGCAA
>NC_041382.1:650508155-650566762 GCF_002162155.2 Triticum dicoccoides
AACTTACTTTTGAAGCAATGCACATTTGTAGAGTAGAATCATGGAGATCTCCCCCTATATCTTATAATTCATACACGCATTTGACATATGATATGAAGAATTTGAAATGCATGATGAAATGTGGTGACGGGTGTAATTCAGCATGCATGCATTATCATACATGAGGAAATAGTATGCAGAAGAACATAACAATAAGTATCAGGCCACCATCGGACTTAAGTTTACAACTCGATCCAACAAATCTTCAGAAGAATGAGAGTTGTAACTTAACAAAAAAACACCCATTGTCGGCGTTCTGGGAACGGGGGTCCCCAGACTTGCGTGCCTGCGGCCTACGGCGTGGCTCAAAGGGGGGCCCAGCACGGCCCATCTTCACCAACACAAGACTCAAGATCCTCGCGAGGGGCCAAGCCTCGCGGGGCGGACGATGCGGAGCTTTCTTAGGCGTGGCCTCGTCAGGCTGGCTCACGAGGAGGCGGAGAAATCAAGGCAGGGTACCTCGCGAGGTGCCCGTGACGCAAGCCATGACGACTCAGGGCGCCAGGCGGGTGCCAGCCCGCACAGCGTCCTCCCTTCCTCTTTGGTGCAAAGGGAGCAAGCGCAGCCGCGGAGTACCGAGGCATCAGGCAAAGGTTGCCATTTCGGTGCAACGAGACCAAGACCAGGAGGACTACGAGACGGAGGTCACCGTGGAGCCCAAGACGACATCATCACCAGAGCTTTGCGCAGGCGAAGACTGCTTTTGTCAGGATAGTTGATACTTGCTGTCCCCCTTCAAATTAGCCCGCCATTGTTGGCTCCCTTCCCGCTTGATATTTGGGAAGAGGACCAGGGCCTCTATAAATAGGACCAGCCACCCACAGAGCAAAGTTGGGGGGTTGGAAGCTTAGAGAGAGAGAGAGAGAGAGAAAGGTGGCTGAACTCCTCCCAGCAGTTCATCGCCCCATCCAAGAACAAACCCTCGCGAGGCTGTTCTTCTTTGTATTGCTCATCATCATCAGCCCCAAGAGGCAATCCTCCCACCACACACTAGAGTAGGGTATTACACCACAACGGTGGCCCAAACCAGTATAAACCTTGTGTCTCTTGTGCAGTTCTTTCAGTAGTCTAGATCTTTGCGAGACGGAGAGGTAGAAGGCGTAATCTCCGTGCGCACCCCAGTGTTCGAACCTTAAGGGTCTGTCGGAACCCGAAATCTGACACCCATATAAATAGACCCGCTTGAAGACTGACTCAAATTTCTCCCCCTTTGTCATCGAATGACCAAAAGGGACGAAAAGTGAGGACTAGCTCCCCTGAAGAATATCATCACTGAGTCGATGGAGGAGCGCCAGCGTTGTTGGGGTCGGTTGTTGAAGTAGGGCCTGCCGCAGTGTCATCTAAATCTTTATGCTCATCAGTCTCGCGCGATGAAGAATAAGAGCTGGCCACCAAGTGAGAAACTTTGACCTTCCTGAATTTCTTCGAAGGTGGTTGAGACCAGTCAAAGTCCTGCTTGAAGCCCATCTTGTTGAGGTCATCTTCATCATAGAGATGAGATAGAACAACCCGGGTGCGATCGAATACTTCATGCAGATAGTAATGGTTCTTCTTCAATGAATTCTGAGTGATGGTCATGTTCTGAAGAATTGAACCAAACTGTCGCTTGACCCATTTATGATTGCGATCGACCTTCTGGTGAAGACTGAGGAGAAGCTCATGATCAGTCATCACCCTTGGAGTTGTGCCTTGCGGATTTTGCTTTGAAGCATTGGCAGCAGAGTCATGAGTGACAGAGTCATCATTGGTGGAGTAAGATGCAGCTTTGCGGAACTGACCATCCAATGGATGAATGCTTTCATTGATAATAGTTGTTTCCTCTTCTTCACAACTGATCTATCCACAACTTTGGTTTTCCTCACTTCTGATGCAGAAGGAAGAGTGGGACTTTGCATTGGTGCAGGAGGATCAGAGGAAATCGGTTCATTTTCTTCAGGCATAACTGATGCAGTTGCCCTCATTGGTTCAGTTTCTTTAGGCACAACATTAGACTCTTCAACTGACCTGGCTTGTTCTTCAGGTGCAACACTAGTGGTTACCTTGGCAATTTCATCAGAGGCTGTAATAGCTTCATCAGCCCTGGTACTTTCAGTTTCTTCAGCAGCCTGATTTTCATCAGCGGTGCTCGCATGCCCTTCAGTTGGCTGGGCAAAAGCTTCAACCTGAGGAGATTCACGTTGCATTGTAGTAGCAACATCTGAGGTGAATCCTTTGGTCAGACTCACAAGTCTGACTTTGGGTCCAAGCCAATTTGTATGGTAGACATTGAATTCATCACTGAGACTTTTGATCTCAGACTGTATGGCCACAAGTTCATAAGTTGTCGTGTTGACAACATTTTTCTTCAGGAAACACTCCTTCTTATACTGAGCTTTCTTCAGCTTCCTGGCCTTCTCAAATTTCCATTTTTCTTCACTGATGAAGGCAGTCAGCATGTGACTTTGTCCAAGAGTGAGCTTGAAGTCTGGCATAGGTGTGTTTGGATCCTTGTGCCATAGATCAATAAATTCAAGGATCAGCTTGGGATCCAACATCAATAGCACATTTGTGCCTTTGTCTCTAGCGGCCCTCTGTAATCTATCTCTGATGATTTCAGCGAGTTCATCATCATCAGCTTCATCATTAGTGGATGGCACATGGAAGGCGACCTGCTTCTTATGAGGACTTGGTCGAGAGCCTCGTACAGCAGTAGCCTTTGCCTTCAACAGAGTGGAGCCAGTTGAGGATTGCAGCAAAGCTGAAGAACTTGCTGAGGTTCCTGAGGCAATTGAGATGCCTTTGGTCCTTTGACATGAGGCGAGATGCACAGGTGCTGAGGACTTTGTCAGAGGAGCTGAAGACTTTGGAACTTGAGGAGCTGGGGCAGCTTGAGGAATTGGCCGTGAGGGCACTGAAGCAGAGGCACTGGGCTTGCATGCGGGCTTCTTTGGCATGGCCTTCTTGGGCTTGCTGGCAGAGGCCTCGGCAGTGGGAGTAGTAGCAACTGACTCTTCATTGAATTTCCTCACTGCTTATTTATCCATTTTGGCTAGCTTCGCTTGCCTTCTTGCCCATTCATCAGGATAGTCCTCAACGCGGTTGAGGCTGGTGGGATCAGCTTCTTGGCTAGGTGCCAATGGAGGTCTTGGGCAAGGAGGGTGAAGAGCGAATTTCTTCATGTACTTTGGAGTGACATACCTGTACTCCCTCCATTCCCGTGCCCATCTCCTATCTATCCTTCGTATGCGCACCTTGCACTGATTCTTGGTCTCCTTGCCATGTTTGGCCTCATCAGGAGTACAATAGTTTTCATAAATGTCCTCAGGGATCTCAAATGCTATGTTGACTTCGAGTCTCTTGCCTCCCTTCTGAGGTTTCTTCCCGTCGGCCATTTTCATCAGTTGAGGATTTTGAGCGATTGAGTTTTCAGAAGAGGTATGCAACTTTTCTTCGAGGAAGGCTACAAATGAGTTAAGTTGATGAGAACCTAGTGATTTAGCAGCAAACATGAGTACCTGTGAATAGAGTATAGGTGCGAAGAATTTGAAGAGATCATATGCGTTCTCAGAAGTTTTTGCAAAAAGAACAAGTTCGAGGAATTTGACCAGATGTGTCTTGAGGAATTTCACTAAGCGTTCTTTGACTTAGGTTCCAGAGTTTTATAGATTGAAAATCCACACAATTGAGGAATCTTGAAGAAAAAATGTTGCTTAGAGAAACAAATCAAGAACAAACGTTCATGTGAGGTGTTTAGAGTGTGAAGATTGAAGAATAAACACCTTTTGAAGATTTGCAGAAAGCATCAGAATCAACAAGGGCGGTAAAAGTAACTTTTAATTACCCTTGACGAAGAACACGATGAACTGGGAATAGTAGATTGGAAGTACGTCTATTTGGATCTTCCACGTCCTAACTTGGCGGAGGAAGACAGCTACGGCGGCGGCAGAGTGAAGAAATGCGCAACGATGCGAGTACGAGGGCGACAATGTTGAGGCAATCAAGCTCTTCCTCACCAGCGACAATGGAAGTAGTGGCGGTGCTAGGTTTGAGAGCTTGAGCGAGGGAGTGAGGTCGAGCAGAGTAAAAATAGTCTGAGGAGGGCGAGGGGTATATATAGCCGAGGTAAAAAACCACTCGCCCGAGGAAAATGGACGAACGTGCCCTTGACCCTTCTCATCCAAGCAACATGTGTCACCCACGTACAGAGCGATGACGATCATGTGAGATCGTGGGCGAATATATAAGTCTTGTCGTGGGATGTGGAACGGTTTAGGTGGCAAAAAACCAAAAAATTTAGATAAGAAAGTTTTAATGTTTCGTTCGCAAATTCTTCAGCTGACAAGGACATAGTGAAGATTTTAAACGGGTTTTAAATAGAATGCACATGAAGAATTTGTGAACAGGCTGGGTTGAGTATAGCATAGAGGGGGGAGGGTCCGATCACATTCACTTAGTAAAAAAGGCAACTTGAAGAAATAGCAATAAGTGAATGCTGTAGAGGACATAAACTCATATATATATATATAGTCAATGAATAAAAACGACGGAGAGAGTGAAGACAATGCAAAGTCGAAGAATTGAACAACTGAGGAATCTCAAGACCGAAGAAAAACTCAAATTGAAGATTTTCAACTTCTGTTGGGGGCGTAACCCACCGTATAAGAATGCTGATTTCAGACGCCGCGTGGAATTGTCGTAGGGCTCTGAGAATCAAATTCTTCGTTATTTCATCATACTTAGATGGTTAGTCTTCATTGATTGAAGAAAAACATTACTTCGTGTGTTGCACATCTAAGTCATGAATTTTGCATAAGTGTTAGGATGTGTGTCATTTTCAAAGGACATTCGAAGATTTTTAGATATTTAGCTCACACCGCAACTTGCTCAATCTCTTCTCATCCAAGGGCTTCGTGAAGATATCAGCTAGTTGTTCTTCAGTCTTCACGTGCTCAATAGAGACGTCGCCCTTCAACACATGATCATGAAGAAAATGATGACGAATCTGAATGTGCTTTGTCTTCGAGTGCTGAACTGGGTTATGAGCAATCTTGATGGCACTCTCATTGTGACAATAGAGTGGCACATTCTTCACATTGATGCCATAGTCCTTGAGAGTTTGCTTCATCCATAGCAATTAAGCACAACACGAACCAACAACAATGTACTCAGCTTCAGCAGTAGAGAGTGATACGCAGTTCTATTTCTTTGAGGAACAACATACCAAGGATCGTCTAAGGAAATGGCATGTGCCTGATGTTGACTTGCGGTCCACACGATCACCAGCATAGTCAGAGTCTGAATATCCAATGAGATCAAAAGCCGAGCCCTTGGGATACCATTATCCAAGTGTTGGAGTGTGAGCTAGATATCAAAGAATATGCTTCATGGCCTTATGGTGTGATTCCTTCGGTGTAGCTTGAAAGCGGGCACACATGCAAACACTAAGCATAATATCTGGCCTAGATGCACATAAATACAATAACGAGCCAATCATGGAGCGGTATACCTTTTGATCGAAGTCAATACCATTTTCATCAGTGCATAGATGGCCACTGGTGGGCATATGAATTTTTACTCCTTTGCAATCTTGCATGCCAAATTTCCTCAATACATCCTTGAGGTATTTCTCTTGAGATATGAAGATGTCGTTTCATTGTTGACGAATCTGAAGACCTAAGAAGAATTTCAATTCTCCCATCATAGACATTTGATATTCTTCACTCATCATATAAGAAAATTCATCACTGTAACGTTGGTCAGTACAGCCAAAGATGATATCATCAACATATATTTGGCATACGAATAATTCATCATCATAAGCTTTGGTGAAAAGAGTTGGGTCAAGTGAACCGGGTTTGAAGCCTTTTTTCATGAGGAATTCCTTCAAAGTATCATACCATGCCCGAGGGGCCTGCTTGAGGCCATAGAGGTCCTTATTGAGTCTGAAGACTTTGTTAGGATGCTTTGGATCTTCAAAACCTGGGGGTTGAGTAACATATACTTCTTCCTCAAGCTTACCATTGAGGACTGCACTTTTCACATCCATTTGATATAAGATGATATTATGATGGTTATCATAAGCAAGTAATATGCGAATAGCTTCAAGTCTATCAACAAGTGCAAAAGTTCCATCAAAATCAATTCCTTCAACCTGTGTGTAGCCTTGAGCTAGAAGCTGTGCCTTATTCCTCACCACAAGGCCATTTTCATCTTGCTTGTTGCTGTAGATCCATTTGGTGCCGATGATATTATGCTTGCGAGGGTCTGGTCGCTTGACAAGTTCCCATACATTGTTGAGCTCGAACTGATGTAATTCTTCTTGCATGGCTTGAATCCACTCAGGCTCCAGAAATGCTTCATCTACCTTAGTGGGCTCTGTGATAGAGACGGAAGCAAAGTGCCCACAAAAGTTAGACAAATGTGAAGCTTTTGAGTTTGTGAGAGGACCTGGTGCTTTGATGTCGTTGATGATTCTCTCAATTTGCACTTCATTAGCAACGCGAGGATGAGCTGGTTGACGACGAGGAATTTGCTTAGCATTTTCTTCAGAGCCATTTTCTTCAGGTGCACCAGCATGATGTTCTTCACGTTTTGGAATGACTTCTTCAGCAGATTCTTCGATAGAAATGACATCGTCAGTAGCCTTGAACTTAATGGATTCCTCAGGTGGTATTTCATCTAGCACAGGAGGTAGGTTCTCTCTTTGCGAGCCATTAGTTTCATCGAACCACGCATCTATAGTTTCAACAACCTTGTGGTGATAGGTGTTGAAGACTCTGTAGGTGTGCGAGTCCTTTACATAACCAATTATAAAATCTTCATGTGCTTTCACTCCAAATTTAGAATTGTGACGAGGATATCCAATCCAACATTTAGCATCAAAGACTTTGAAATAACTCACATTGGGTTTCTTATCAGTGAGGAGTTCATATGAGGTATTTCTGCAGAATTTGTGAAGATATACTCTGTTGATGATGTGGCACGCAGTATCAATTGCCTCAGGCCAGAAGTGAGGAGGCGTCTTGTATTCATCAAGCATAGTGCGAGCAATCTCAACGAGAGTCTTGTTCTTGAGCTCCACGACGCCATTCTGCTGAGGAGTATAAGGAGAAGATAACTCATGAGTACCAAGTTCATCAAGATAATCATCAAGACCAGTATTCTTGAACTCAGTTCCATTGTCACTTATGATGTACTTGATCTTCACACCAAAGTTGGTTGAAGCCCTCGAGGAAAATCGTTTGAAGACTTCCTGCACTTTAGTTTTGTAAGTGATGATATGCACCCATGTATAACGAGAATAGTCATCAACAATGACAAAGCCATATAAAGATGCAGCATTAGTAAATGTGGCATAATGAGTAGGGCCAAAGAGATCCATGTGAAGCAATTCAAATGGACGAGTGGTTTTCTTGGCGGTCTTTGAGGGATGCTTGGCCTTGGTCATCTTTCTAGCTTCACAAGCTCCACACAGATGGTCCTTGAGGAATTTGATACCCTCGATGCCATTGACAAGCTTCTTCTTCGCGAGCGTGTGCAAGTTCCTCATGCCAGCATGACCAAGTCGTCGATGCCATAGCCAGCCTTCTGAAGCTTTTGCAAGTAGACATGTAGCAGGTTGTGGTCCTATAGAGAAATCAACAATATACAAATCTCCTCTCCTAAAGCCTTCAAAGACTTTGGAATTGTCAGCTTCCATGATCACAACACAACGATACTTGCCAAAGACAACAACCATATCAAGATCACAAAGCATTGAGATAGACATGAGGTTGAATCCTAAGGACTCGACAAGCATGACTTTGTTCATGTGTCGATCCTTTGAGATTGCAGCCTTACCTAGACCCAATACCTTGATTTTGCCTTTGTCAGCGTAGGTGATATGCTTCAGGTGTGATGGAGATAAAGCAGAGTCCATCAATAAGCTCCTATCACCAGTCATTTGATTTGTACATCCACTGTTGAGGACCCACTCAGTGGCTTTGGGTTGATCATCCGGCAGATGAATTAGTGCATCTTACGAACTCATATACTTCATCAGTGAAGAATATGACATCAATTTCATCAGATCAATTTCATCAAGCGATAGAACAGGTAAAGCAGTATGAGGACATGAGAAATGAAAAATATTTCTTCATGATTAGCTTGCGTCCTTTCAAGCATCTTCAGGTCTCCAGCAAATTCTTCAGACGCTTAAGTTCGTCTGGAGACCTGACCCTTCATAAGACATTAGTTCTTTTTCTTCACCACCCACATATGGAGGGGTGGCAACGAGTTCATCATTCTGTGAGCTCCATAAGAGAAAGTTGGCATTGAAGCCAATCCACTTCATTTCACATGAGAGGGGTTAGTGTAAGCACATGAATAAGCAGAGAGATTCTTCGAGGACTTGTGAACATAATGATTTAAAGAATAATGCACATATTCATAACCCTTAGATCTTCCCTGCGCAACAGAAGTGTTAGCATGATGATGTTCATAAGAGGACTTTGATCCATATGAGGAATGTGGTCCATATGTGGACTTGGATCCATATGAAGGATTGTATCTGGGATTCATGTTCTTCATAGGTGGTGTCATGATGACATTCACCTGAAGAATTTCAAGGCACCTTTTGGGAATCCAGATTTTCTTCATAGGAGGACCATTCCTATAGTTAGTCCCAACATATCTAGCAAATACTTCACCACTCTGATTTTTGAACAGCTTATAGTTGGAGTCAAATGACTCATCATAAGAATGAGAAGATTCACATGTAAAGCCAGATAAGGTAGATGGATCCACTGAAGGTCCCTTTGCAGCAACCCATGAGGTTTTGGGATACTGCTCAGGTTTCCACTAGGTCCCATTAGCATTGAGTTTTGTCTCGAAGGAAATACCATCTTTCCTAGGGTTCCTATTGAGGATCTGCTTTTTAAGCACATCACAAAGTGCCTGATGCCCTTTGAGGCTTTTGTACATGCCTGTCACATACAATTCCTTCAGCCATGCATGATCAGTGATACTAGCAGCATCCTTAGATGAGGAATTAGTGATACCAGAGACAATTGAAGAATTTTCAGCAATAGAAGCATTTGAACTTTCAGGTGAAGAATTAGCAGATTCTCGTTCAATTCACTTCAAACATGGAGGATTAAATTCTTGCTGAGTAGCATTAATTTATTGAGCAAGTAATGAATCACGCTCCTTCTGAAGATCTTCATAACTCCCCCTTAGATGCTCAAGGTCTTGCTTTCTTTGAAGAAATTCATAAGAAGGCTTCTCATGATCAGATAGGAGAGTGTTATGATGACTCTGAAGATTATCAAACTTAGTTTGAAGTCTGTTAAGATTTTCAGTCAAAGTTTTAGTGCGATCCATTTCTTCACCCAACATATGATCGCTTTTGTCTAGCATATCTTGAACCTTTGCAAGAGCCTTTTGTTGTTTGACAACAATCTTAGCAAGTTTAGAATAGCTAGGCTTGAGGTTTTCATCAAATTCAGCCTCACTTGATTTAGAGGAGGGATATTTGCGTACCTTTGCACCTTTTGCCATGAAGAAATAGGTCGGAGCGTAGTCATCATTGCCGTCGTCAGTAGTGTTGGGGAGGTCATTTTCCTTAGAGTTGAAGATGGACTTGCTGACGAACGCAGTAGCGAGGGCTAGGCTCGCCACACCAGAGTCTGACTCCTCAGGTGCCTCCTCTTCCTCATTTTCCTCAGATTCAGCCTCAGGGTCCATTTCCTTGCCAATGAATGCCTGAGCCTTCTTGGAGCTGCTCTTCTTGTGAGATGAAGACCTTGAAGGTTTTGATGAAGATGACTTTGAAGATTTCTTCTTCTTCTTTGAATCATCAGAACTATAGTCCTTGTACTTCTTTTTTTATTCCCTTTCCCACTGAGGACTATCCTGAATGTAGTGACCGGGTTTCTTGCATTTGTGGCAAAGTCTCTTCTTGTAATGACGGGATGAGGAATCTGATCTGAAGTCATCACTTCTTGAGGATTTTGCAAAGCGACCACATCTTGAGAATTTCTGGAATTTCCTCACGAGCATTGCTAGCTTCTGGCTCAATTCTTCAGGATCACCAAGGCTGCTACGAGAATCCTCACCTTCGGATTCAAACACTGCCTTGGACTTCAGAGCTCGTGATCTGCCATAGCTCGATCCATAGAGATCTCTCTTCTCAGCAAACTGGAGCTCATGAGTGTTTAGCCTCTCGAGGATATCAGCGGGATCAAGTGACTTGTAGTCTCCACGTTCTTGTATCATCAGTGCAAGGGTGTCAAATGAGGAATCAAGTGATCAAAGCAATTTCTTCACCACCTCGTGGTCGGTGATGTCAGTGGCACCAAGTGCTTGAAGCTCATTTGAAATGTCAGTGAGGAGATCGAAGGTTTGCTGAACATTTTCATTGTCGAGTCTTTTGAAGTGGTTGAAGAGATTGCGAAGAACGTCAACTCGAGAGTCATGTTGTGTTGAGATTCCTTCATTGACCTTGGATAGCCTGTCCCAGATAAGCTTTGCTGTCTCCAAAGCACTCACTCTGCCATACTGCCCTTTACTCAGATGGCCACATATGATGTTCTTCACTTGAGGGTTGAGTTCCTTAAATCTCTTCACATCAGCAGTGTTGATGGTAGGTGTGACAGAGGGAACGCCATTTTCCACAACGTACCAGAGATCGTTGTCAATTGCCTCAAGATGCATTCACATCTTATTCTTCCAGTAGGGGTAGTCCATCCCATCGAAGGTAGGATACACAGTAGAGACCTCGATAATACCTGCAGTCGACATAACTAAAACTTGAGGCGGTTAAACCAACATCACACAGAACAAGGGAGTACCTTGCTCTGATACCAATTGAAAGTGAGTTAAGTTGACTAGAGGGGGGTGAATAGGCGTTTTTTATGAATTCTTCACTGAGGAATTTCAGGGTGAGGAAATTCCTAAGTGAAGAACTACTTGCAGGCTGAAGTGAACATAATAGAGTACTCAGGTGCAAACATAATAGAGTAGTAGCACAGTCATCATGAAGAAATGAAAACAAGCACAGAGTACAGAAAGCGTAAACACAGGATAAGCAGGCTGAAGTGAACTGACTGAAGAAATTGAACTGAGAAAGTTGAGAAAGTCTTCAGTCAAAGTTTTCAAATAGTAGCGATCAAGTACACAACACAGTAATGAGGAAATGAATGGGTTGAGGAAATAGAACCGGTTAGCTCGGTGAAGACAACGATTTGGTAGACCAGTTCCAACTGCTGTGACAGTCATACGTCTGGTTGGAGCGGCTAGGTATTTAAACCTGAGGACACACAGTCCCGAACACATAGTCCTCACCGTATTCTCCGTGAACTAAGGTCACACAGACCTCGTCCAATATCTCAAGGTAAGTCTTCAGGTGACTTCCAAACCTTCACAGACTCGGTCACTCGGTGATCCACAATTTACTCTTGGATGCTCTAGATCATGATGCCTAACCGTCTGAAGGACAGTCCTCAAAGGTAACAAGCGTCAGATCCACACAGGAACAATCTCTTCAGTGATGCTCAATCACTTGGGTTTGTAGGTGTTTGGTTTGGGGTTTTGGGTTTTTCCTCACTTGATGATTTTCGCTCAAAGTCCTCGGAGGATGGGATGCTCTCAATGACAAGTGCCAGTTTCTCGCGGAGCAGCCAACCAGCTAGTAGTTGTAGGGGGCGGCTATTTATAGCCTAGGGAGGAGCCCGACATTATAAGACATAAATGTCATTCGATTATATGACCGTTACGTGGGTAGATATTTTGGGATAGCTGGCGCATAGCACAACAACGGTCAGAAATTTGAGGTTCAAATTCCTTAGGGCTATCATGTTCCTCACTTGTAGGCAATCCACTCTGGCGAATTCCTAACTCCCTAGTAAGAACAAATTCCTTAGAGGCCAGAAGATCTTCGTCTCTGTCACTGAAGAAATTTACTGAACTGTATGGGATTTCCAATGGCTTCACTCGAAGGGATTGGTAGGTGTAGGATTTTGAGATGAGCATCACCTAGAAACTTTTCCTTAGTTTTACCTCGACCCCCTTTAACAGTACAATTTTTCCTATGACTCAAGAAAGAGAAAATGAAACTTTGAAAACAAAAGTCTTCACGCTTCATATTCCTCGCATGAATATCCAGTCTTCATGGTCACACCAATTTCTTCATTTTCAAAGTCTTCAGAAAACCAAAGTCTTCAGTTGAAGACATTCATTTTTAGGGGTCGACTTTCTCTTTAAATCTCAAACTCCTCATAGACTTATAGACCTGTGTACACTCACAAACACATTAGTCCCTTAACCTATAAGTCTTCAATACACCAAAATCACTAAGGGGCACTAGATGCACTTACAGGTTCCGTAATGTAGAACCACTCCTGTTGCCTAATGTCTACTACACAACCTTCTTCTTGTAGATGTTGTTGGGCCTCCCAGTGCAGAGGTTTGTAGGACAGTAGAAAATTTCCCTCAAGTGGATGACCTAAGGTTTATCAATCCGTAGGAGGCATAGGATGAAGATGGTCTCTCTCAAGCAACCCTGCAACCAAATAACAAAGAGTCTCTTGTGTCCCCAACACACCCAATACAATGGTAAATTGTATATGTGCACTAGTTCGGCGAAGAGATGGTGATACAAGTGGTATATGGATGGTAGATAAAGGTTTTTGTAATCTGAAAATATAAAACAGCAAGGTAACTAATGATAAAAGTGAGCACAAACGGTATTGCAATGCGTTGAAACAAGGCCTAGGGTTCATACTTTCACTAGTGCAAGTTCTCTCAACAATAATAACATAATTGGATCATATAACTATCCCTCAACATGCAACAAAGAGTCACTCCAAAGTCACTAATAGCGGAGAACAAACGAAGAGATTATGGTAGGGTATGAAACCACCTCAAAGTTATCCTTTCTGGTCGATCTATTCAAGAGTCCGTAGTAAAATAACACGAAGCTATTCTTTACTTTCAATCTATCATAGAGTTCGTACTAGAATAACACCTTAAGACACAAATCAACCAAAACCCTAATGTCACCTATGTACTCCAATGTCACCTCAAGTATACGTGGGTATGATTATATGATATGCATCACGCAATCTCAGATTCATCTATTCAACCAACACAAAGAACTTCAAAGAGTGTCCCAAAGTTCCTACCGGAGAGTCAAGACGAAAACGTGTGCCAACCCCTATGCATAAGTTCATGGGCGGAACCCGCAAGTTGATCACCAAAACATACATCAAGTGGATCAATAGAATACCCCATTGTCACCACGGGTATTCCACGCAAGACATACATCAAGTGTTCTAAAATCCTTAAAGACTCAATCCGATAAGATAACTTTAAAGGGAAAACTCAATCCATTACAAGAGAGTAGAGGGGGAGAAACATCATAAGATCCAACTATAATAGCAAAGCTCGCGATACATCAAGATCGTACCACCTCAAGAACACGAAAGAGAGAGAGATCAAACATATAGCTACTGGTACATACTCTCAGCCCCGAAGGTGGACTACTCCCTCCTCGTCATGGAGAGCGCCGGGATGATGAAGATGGCCACCGGAGAGGGACCCCCCCTCCGGCAGGGTGCCAGAACGGGTCTAGATTGGTTTTCGGTGGCTACAGAGGCTTCTGGCGGTGGAACTCCCAATCTATTGTGCTCCCTGAAGTTTTTAGGGTATATGGACATATATAGGCGAAAGAAGTCGGTCAGGGGATCTCCGGGCTGTCCACGAGGCATGGGGCGTGCCCAGGGGGTGGGCGCGCCCCCCACCCTCGTGGGCAGCCCGGGACTCTTATGGTCCATCTCCGATACTCCGTGGGCTTCTTCTGGTCCAAAAATAAGTTTCATGAAGTTACAGGTCAATCGGACTCCGTTTGATTTTCCTTTTCTGTGTTACTCTAAAACAAGAAAAAACTGAAACTGGCACTGGCCTCTAGGTTAATAGGTTAGTCCCAAAAATCATATAAAATAGCATATAAATGCATATAAAACATCCAAGGATGATAATATGATAGCATGGAACAATCAAAAATTATAGATACATTGGAGACATATCAGCATCCCCAAGCTTAATTCCTGCTCGTCCTCGAGTAGGTAAATGATAAAAACAGAATTTTTGATGTGGAATGCTACCTAACATATTTATCCATGTAGTTCTCTTTACTGTGGCAAGAATATTCAGATCCATAAGATTCAAGACAAAAGTTTAATATTGACATAAAAGCAATAATACTTCAAGCATACTAACTAAGCAATCATGTCTTCTCAAAATAACATGGCTAAAGAAAGCTATCCCTACAAAATCATATAGTCTGGGTGTAACACCCATGATGCGGCTATATCTCCCACGTGTCGGGGCACGACTTAGAGGCATAACCGCATGGTAGGCATGTCGCAAGAGGGGTAATCTTTACACATCCCATGTACTGAATAAGAAAGGGATAAAGAGTTGGCTTACAATCGCCACTTCACACAAATACTAGTTAAACATACATCATCCAAAATACAATCAAGGTCCGACTACGGAACCAAAATAAAAGAAGACAACACCAATTGCTAGATCCCCAATCGCCCCAACTGGGCTCCTCTACTGATTATCCAGAAAAGAAACATAGTAACGTCCCGAATCCTCGTCGAACTCCCACTTGAGTTTGGTAGCATCCTCTGCACTGGCATCATCAACACATGCATCTGTTTGGAAGTATCTGTGAGTCACCGGGACTCAGCAATCTCACACCCGCGAGATCAAGACTATTTAAGCTTAAGGTAGGGAAGGGGTAGTGAGGTGGAGCTGCAGCAAGCACTAGCATATATGGTGGCTAACTTACGCAAAAGAGAGAGAGAAGAGAAGCAAAGCACGATCGAGAAGCTAAAAGTGATCAAGAAGTGATCCTGAAACTACTTACGTTCAAGCATAACACGAGACCGTGTTCTCTTCCGGGACCCCGCCGAAAAGAGACCATCACGGCTACACACGCGGTTGATTCATTTCAATTAAGTTCATTGTCAAGTTTTCTACAACCAGATATTAACAAATTCCCATCTGCCCATAACCACAGGCATGGCTTTCATAAGTTCAAAACCCTGCAGGGGTGTCCAACTTAGCCCATCACAAGCTCTCATGGCCAACGAAGGATATTCCTTCTCCCAGGAAGACATGATCAGACTTGGAATCCCGGTTACAAGACATTTCGACAATGGTAAAACAAGACCAGCAAAGCCGCCCGATGTGCTGACATCCTGATAGGAGATGCACATATCTCGTTCTAAGGGCAACACTGGATGAGCAATCTGTACAACTAAAACTAGCCCTCAAGTTTCCCCGAGGTGGCGCTGCAAGGGGCTCTAGTTCGGACCAACACTTAGACAAGCACTGGCCCGGGGGGGGGGGTTAAAATAAAGATGACCCTTGACTCTGCAGAACCCAAGGGAAGGTGATAGGTTGTTAGGCAAATGTAAAACCAAAGTTGGGCCTTGTTGGAGGAGTTTTATTCAAAGCGAACTGTCAAGGGGTTCCCATAACACCCAACCGCGTAAGGGACGCCAAATCAAGGAACATAACACCAGTATGACGGAAACTAGGGCGGCAAGAGTGGAACAAAACACCAGGCATAAGGCCAAGCCTTCCACCCTTTACCAAGTATATAGATGCATTAATTAAAATACAAGATATTGTGATATCCCAACAAATCCATGTTCCAACATGGAACAAAATCCATCTTCACCTGCAACTAGCAACGCTATAAGAGGGGCTGGGCAAAGCGGTAACATAGCCAAACAACGGTTTTATAGGAATGATGGGTTAGAGGCTTGACATGGCAAAATGGGAGGTATGATATAGCAAGTGGTAGGTATCGCAGCATAGCAATAGAGAGAGCAACTAGCAAACAAAGATAGAGGTGATTTCGAGGGTATGGTCATCTTGCCTGAAATCCCGCAAGGAAGAAGAATGAGTCCATGAAGAAGACAAATGGACGTAGTCGAACGAACCCTCATAACTCCGGAACGAAACCGAAGCTAACGAGGGAAGCAACCCGGAAAGAAGCAGGCAACATAGTAAACAACCATCACATAAGCATGTCATGATGCACAACCAAGTATGATGCATGTCCGGTTTAAATATGCATGGCATGGCAAAGTGCAACAAACAAAACTACAAATTAAGTGGAGATCAATATGCATCAGGATGCATATTGACAAAACACCACATTCCATTATTTAGTTCACTCCCGATTAGGTAATCAACAAAATTAAATGTTGGTTAACATGGCAAGAGGTGAAACATGAGTAAAATACACAGCTAGGCAATTTAAATGAGGCCGGAAACATCAAACAACAATTCCGGTAAAACCTCGTGTGCATTAGCAGTTTAATGCAACAACAATTTAAAATTTTTAAAAGTTGTTATCATGATGCAGATGACATGTTCAAGTCTCATGCAGTATTTATGAAAATGTTAACAAGAGCATATTATGAATCATTTGTCAACGTGGAGGAAACGAAAGGGGTGCCACGATGACGATTATGAAACGGTGCCACAGCGACGTTCCGGTTTCGACAACTCATTAGGACGCCGGTGCAAAAGAAAGTGTGACAGGAGTGTGTCAGGCGATGAACGGTGGGGTGCTCCTGGTTACCGGGTTCCCACGGGTGGACGACATGGCAACGAGGAGGACCATGCAAGCGACAATTTCAGACACGGTGCAAACGCGGGGTTCATCTCATTCAACACACATGCATTCGGTCCACGGGTGGTCGTCTCGATGGTTATACATTTCAAAGCATGCATTATCGAAACGGATCAAGTTCATAGAGGGAAGTAGGCGTTCTCGCGACAGCGGTAGTGGAAGTAGTCATTCTCGCTTCGTAGATGTTCACACTACGTAGGTGTTCGGTGTCAAAACAAAGAACTTGACATCCACGGTTCTTCGAGGGTCGACGGTACATGTTTTGTAGATGTTCGGGCGGCGGTAGTGGTACGCGTTTTGAAGGGGAAGTAGAGGTTCTCGCGATCTTGGTGATGGTAGTGGTATATGTCATCGATAGTCGAACATGGCGATCCGGAGAGGGTACTTGGCAACATGCACGTCGCCGGTAGTCGTACACAATCGTTGTCGGACTTGACGGGTTCGAGGTCTCTGGGTGTAGTGGTACTTGGCGGGTCATTGAACTTGTCGAATCCAAACTCTTGGAGGGCCACCGTGGTACTTGTGGTATTGGTCGGGGCACCACACCGTAGTAGCTTGAGGTGGTCTTGGCGTGATCCGAGACAGAACATCACCAAAGGCTTCGGTTGACAGTGTTCAAAAGGGACAGAATGAAATGGTCGCACGCAACGGCAGCAGGTTTTGCGGACATGGTTCCTGAAGTTGAAATGGGGGTTCAGGCCCATGGGAAGGCAGGACCAACAGGAGCAAGCTTCGACTAGAACTGCTGCTCGCGGGATGGAGCTTGGGGCGTGGCAACATGAGGGACAAGGCGAGTAGGAGGCGCTGGACATGGGAACCCATGTGCCCAGCGGGGCACACGGGATGCAGGAGGCGAGGCAAGGCGAGCTCGGCGGCCTGGACTCACCGGTCGGAGCGCCGGCGGGGCTTGCCAGCGAGGCAGCCATGGGGGCTCCTGCACCTGTTTGTGTCGATGAGGATAGGCGCGGTGCACATGGCAGGGGCGGAGACGCGACGCTCCTGGTCACTGGTGCCAGGGGAGAAGGGCGACGGGCGTGCGGCTCCAGGCGGAGCTCGGGCTCCAGACGAGAAAGACGAACGGGGAAGAGGAGATCCGGGCGTGGGTCTAGCGGGGTCGCTCGAGGAGGAGTGGACGAGGGAGACTGCGGTGCCTATGGGGAGGATGAGAAGGAGAGGGATCGAGCGAGGCAACGCTCTCCTCTCCCTCGCGATGTGTGAGTGTATACGTGAGTGTCGGCGCGAGGGAGGAGAATGAGGGAAGGGAGTGGGGGTTCAGGAGAGGGTTAGGGTTTGGAGGCGGCTAGGTCAATGGGCCTATCGGTTGGATGGGCCGGATGGAAAGGAGAGGCCCAGCGAGTAGCTGAGTAAGTAAGGGTCTTTTCCTTTCTTTTAATTTTTGTTTATATAAATAAACAATCAACAAAGGTGAAAATCCAGGGTTTTTTGTTTAGGGATATGAGATAAATAAATAAATATCTAGAACCCTGGATTTATGTAGGGTTTGAATAAAGTGCTCTCGCATTTTTAGAAGGTAGAAAAATAATTAGAGTTTGAATTATTCTCAAACTTCAATCATTTTTGAACCTGACCAAAACAACTTCGAATGGGATGAAATCTGACAGAGAGGGTGTAGGAAAGAGGCAAGATTTATAGGGAAAAGATGAACATTAATGGAGGAGGAATGAAGTCACTTGCAAAGACATGAAAGAAGAAGGAAGTGAGAGGTGACGATGCATGGGTATGGCTTGATAGAGAGATAACAAGGAAATATATGAAGTTGAGTCGGATAAAAGAAGAGTTGAAGAGTAGTGCAATTGTGTTATGGGTGATTCCAAGTTAATGGAATATTTACAATAGCTCCCTAATAATAGTAGGAGACTTTTATATGTAATAAAGAGAATTTCACCATGTGAACTCCCTTGATTTAAATGGACCAAAGATCCATGCACTTTATTTAGTTGAGTTGTAAAGATTAAAGAATGATGCAATGCACATGATGCAATGAGGAATGCAACAAACCAACAACTCTCATGATGAAACTCAGAAAAACATGGAAGGCGTCTAAAGCTCCGGTCTTGGGGTGTCACACTGGCTATGGTCTATCTTCATCACACAAAGTATTTAATCATGCACAACCCCGATGATAAGCCAAGCAATTGTTTCATACTTTTGGTGTTCTCAAACTTTTTCAATCTTCACGAAATACATGAGCGTGAGCCATGGATATAGCACTATAGGTGGAATAGAATGGTGGTTGTGGACAAGACAAAAAGGAGAAGATAGTCTCACATCAACTAGGCGTATCAACGGGCTATGGAGACGCCCATCAATAGATATCAATGTGAGTGAGTAGGGATTGCCATGCAACGGATGCACTACAGCTATAAGTGTATGCAAGCTCAAAAAGAAACTAAGTGGGTGTGCATCCAACTCGCTTGCTCATGAATACCTAGGGCATTTTGAGGAAGCCCATTATTGGACTATACAAGCCAAGTTCTATAATGTAAAATTCCCACTAGTATATGAAGGTGACAACATAGGAGACTCTCTATCATGAAGATCATGGTGCTACTTTGAAGCACAAGTGTGGAAAGAGGATAGTAACATTGTCCCTTCTCTCTTTTTCTCTAATATTTTTTTATTTGGGCCTTCTTCTTTTTTATGGCCTCTTTTCTTTCTTTTTTTCTTTTTGTCCGAAGTCTCATCCCGACTTGTGGGGGAATCATAGTCTCTATCATCCTTTCCTCACTTGGGACAATGCTCTAATAATGATGATCATGACACTTCTTTTTACTTACAACTCAATACTTAGAACAAAATATGACTCTATGTGGATGCCTCCAGCGGTGTACCGGGATATGCAATGAATCAAGAGCGGCATGTATGAAAGAATTATGAACGGTGGCTTTGCCACAAATACGATGTCAACTACATGATCATGCAAAGCAATATGACAATGATGAAGTGTGTCATAGCAAACGGAACGGTGAAAAGTTGCATGGAAATATATCTCGGAATGGCTATGGAAGTGCCATAATAGGTAGGTATGGTGGCTGTTTTGAGGAAGGTATATGGTGGGTTTATGGTACCAGCGAAAGTTGCACGGTACTAGAGAGGCTAGCAAATGTGGAAGGGTGAGGGTGCATATAATCCATGGACTCAACATTAGTCATAAAGAACTCACATACTTATTGCAAAAATCTATTAGTTATCAAAGCAAAGTACTACGCGCATGCTCCTAGGGGGATAGGTCGGTAGGAAAAGACCATCGCTCGTCCCCGACCGCCACTCATATGGAAGACCATCAATAAATAAATCATGCTCCGACTTCATCACATAACGGTTCACCATACATGCATGCTACGGGAATCACAAACTAAAACACAAGTATTTCTCAAATTCACAACTACTCAACTAGCATGACTCTAATATCACCATCTCCATATCTCAAAACAATCATCAAGTATCAAACTTCTCATAGTATTCAATGCACCTTTTATGATAGTTTTTATTATACCCATCTTGGATGCCTATCATATTAGGACTAATTTTATAACCAAAGAAATTACCATGCTGTTCTAAAGGACTCTCAAAATAATATAAGTGAAGCATGAGAGATCAATAATTTCTATAAAATAAAACCACCACCGTGCTCTAAAAGATATAAGTGAAGCACTAGAGCAAAATTATCTAGCTCAAAAGATATAAGTGAAGCACATAGAGTATTCTAATAAATTCCAACTCAAGTGTGTCTCTCTCACAAGGTGTGTACATCAAGGATTATTGTGGTAAACTAAAAGTCAAAGACTCAAATCACACAAGACGCTCAAGGCAACACACATATCATGTGGTGAATAATAATATAGCCTCAAGTAAAGTTATCGATAGAAGTAGACGAAAGAGGGGATGCCTTCCGGGGAATTACCAAGCTTAGGCTTTTGGTTGTCCTTAAATTTTACCTTTTTGTGCCTTTGGCATCCCCAAGCTTAGGCTCTTGCCACTCCTTATTCCATAACCCATCAAATCTTTACCCAAAACTTGAAACTTCACAACACAAAACTTAAACAAAAAATCTCATGAGTTCCGTTAGTATCAGAAAACAAACCACCACTTAAGGTACTGTAATGAACTCATTCTTTATTTATTTTGGTGTTAAACCTACTTTATTCCAACTTCTCTATGGTTCATAACCTCCGATACTAGCCATAGATTCATCAAAATAAGCAAACAACACGCGAAAAACAGAAACTGTCAAAAACAGAACAGTCTGTAGTAATATGTAGGTTTAGAATACTTATGTAACCCCAAAAATTCTAAAATAAATTTATGGACTTGAGTAATTTGTCTATTAATCATATTCAAAAAGAATCAACCTAATCGCACTCTCCAGTAAAAAATGGCAGCAAATCTCGTGAGCGCTAAAGTTCTGTTTTTTGCAGCAAGATCGCAAAGACTTTCCCGAAGTCTTCCCAAAGGTTCTACTTGGCACAAACACTAATTAAAAGCACAAAATCACATCTAAACAGAGTCTAGATGAATTATTTATTACTAAACATAACCAAAAATCAAGGAAAAAAATAAAATTGGGTTGCCTCCCAACAAGCGGTATCGTTTAACGCCCCTAGCTAGGCATAAAAGCAAGAATAGATCTAGGTATTATCATCTTTGGTATGCAATTCATAAGTGGCTCTCATAATAGATTCATAAGGTAATTTAATTTTCTTTCTAGGAAAGTGTTCCATGCCTTTCATTAACGGATATTGGAATCTAATATTCCCTTCTTTCATATCAATAATTGCACCAATCGTTCTAAGGAAAGGTCTACGAAGAATAATAGGACATGTTGGATTGCAATCAATGTCAAGAATAATGAAATCTACGGGCACATAATTCCTATTTGAAACAATAATAACATCATTAATTCTTCCCATAGGTTTCTTAATAGTGGAATCCGCGAGGTGCAAATTTAAAGCACAACCATCAAATTCACGGAAACCTAACACATGACACAAAGTTTTTGGAATCGTGGAAACGCTGGCACCCAAATCACATGAAGCATGGCATTCATGATCTTTAACTTTAATTTTAATAGTGGGTTCCCACTGATCATAAAGTTTTCTAGGGATATAAACTTCCAATTCAAGCTTTTCTTCATAAGATTGCATTAAAGCATCAACGATATGTTTAGTAAAAGCTTTATTTTGATTATAAGCGTGCAGAGACTTTAGCACGGATTGCAACAAGGAAATACAATCTATTAAAGAAAAATTATCATAATTGAATTCCTTGAAATCCAAAATAGTGGGTTCATTTCTATGTAAAGTTTTGACCTCTCCGATCCCACTTTTATTAATTTTTGCATCAAGATCTAAAAACTCCGAATCACTGGAATGCCTTTTAACTAAAGTTGACTCATCTCCAATCCCATAATTATCAAGATTCATATTGCAAAACAAATATTTAATAGGGGACACATCAATCATTTTTAGATCTTCATCCTTATTATCATGAAAACTAGAAGAACACGCTTTCACAAAGCAATCTTTTTTACCACGCATCCTAGTGGTTCTTTCTTTCCACTCATTAATGGAAATTCTCATAGCTTTGAGGGACTCATTGATATCATTCTTAGGTGGAATAGATCTAAGTTTCAAAGAATCAACATCAAGAGAAATTCTATCCATGTTCCTAGCCAACTCATCAATCTTAGACAGTTTTTCTTCAATCAAAGCATTGAAACTCTTTTGCGAACTAATAAATTCTTTAATATTAGATTCAAAATCAGAGGACATCTTATTATAATTTCCATAAGAATTGTTGTAGGAATTACCATAATTATTAGAGGAATTACTAGGAAAATTACCTCTATACGCGTTATTACCAAAATTGTTCCTACCAACAAAATTCACATCCATAGATTAATTATTATTCTCAATCAAAGTAGACAAAGGCATATCATTAGGATCAGAAGAAACACTCTTATTAGAAAACAATTTCATAAGTTCACCCATCTTTCCACTCAAAATATTAATTTCTTCTATTGCAGGCACCTTTTTACTAGTAGATCTTTCAGTGTGCCATTGAGAATAATTAACCATAATATTATCTAGGAGTTTAGTAGCTTCTCCTAAGGTGATTTCCATAGAAGTGCCTCTCGCTGCCGAATCTAAAAGATTTCTAGAAGCAAAATTCAATCCGGCATAAAATTCTTGTATAACATCCAAAGATTCAAACCATGTGTAGGGCAATTACGTATCATTAATTTCATCCTCTCCCAAGCTTGTGCAACATGTTCATGATCAAGTTGCTTAAATTTCATAATACCGTTTCTAAGAGAGATGATCTTAGCGGGAGGGAAATACTTAGAGATAAAAGCATCTTTGCACTTATTCCATGAATCAATACTATTTTTAGGCAAAGATGAAAACCAAGTTTTAGCGTGATCTCTAAATGAAAACGGGAATAGCTTCAATTTAACAATATCATTATCCACATCTTTCTTCTTTTGCATATCACACAACTCAACAAAGCTGTTTAGATGGGTAGCGGCATCTTCACTAGGAAGGCCGGAAAACGGATCTTTCATGACAAGATTCAGCAAAGCAGTATTAATTTCACAAGATTCAGCATTGGTAAGAGGAGCAATCGGAGTGCTAATAAAATCATTATTGTTGGTATTAGAAAAGTCACACAATTTTGTATTATCTTGAGCCATCATGACAAACAATCCAACACACAAGCACACAAGAAGCAAGCGAAAAGAGACGAACGGAAAAGAGAAGGGGAACGGAAAAAGAGGGCGAATAAAACGGAAAGGGTGAAGTGGGGTAGATGAAAACGAGAGGCAAATGGAAAATAATGTAATGCGAGGGATAAGAGTTTGTGATGGGTACTTGGTATGTATTGACTTGTGGTAGATCTCCCCGGCAACGGCGCCAGAAATCCGCACGTTGGCGGGAGATCAAATCTTGACTTGACTTGGTGTAAGCCTCCCCGGCAACGGCGCCAGAAATCTTTCTTGCTTCCTCTTGAGCATTGCGTTTGTTTTCCCTTGAAGAGGAAAGGGCGATGCAGCAAAGTAGCGTAAGTTTTTCCCTTAGTTTTTGAGAACCAAGGTATCAATCAAGTAGGAGACTACACGCAAGTCCATCGTACCTACATAAACAAATAAGAACCTTGCAACCAACGCGATAAAGGGGTTGTCAATCCCTTCACAGTCACTTACGAGAGTGAGATCTGATAGAGATAATAATAATAAGATAAATATTTTTGGTGTTTTTATGATATAGATTGAAATTAAAGATTGCAAAATAAACGGTGCCAGAAATAGCTAGTTGACGGAAAATTAATATAATAGAGAATAGACCCGGGGGCCATAGGTTTCACTAATGGCTTCTCTCAAGATAGCATAAGTATTACGGTGGGTGAACAAATTACTATCGAGCAATTGATAGAAAAGTGCATAATTATGAGAATATCTAGGCATGATCATGTATATAGGCATCACGTCCGCGACAAGTAGACTGAAACGATTCTGCATCTACTACTATTACTCCACACATCGACCACTATCCAGCATGCATCTAGAGTATTAAGTTCATATGAACGGAGTAACGCATTAGGCAAGATGACATGATGTAGAGGGATAAACTCAAGCAATATGATATAAACCCCATCTTTTTATCCTCGATGGCAACAATACAATACGTGCCTTCCTGCCCCTGCTGTCACTGGGAAAGGACACCGCAAGATTGAACCCAAAGCTAAGCACTTCTCCCATTGCAAGAAAGATCACTCTAGTAGGCCAAACTGTCGGTGTCAAAACCGGCGGATCTCGGGTAGGGGGTCCTGAACTATGCGTCTAAGGCAGATGGTAACAGGAGGCAGGGGACACGATGTTTTACCCAGGTTCGGGCCCTCTTGATGGAGGTAAAACACTACGTCCTGCTTGATTTATTCTTGATGATATGAGTATTACAAGAGTTGATCTACCACAAGATCGGAGAGGCTAAACCCTAAAACCTAGCCTATGGTATGATTGTATGTTGTCCTACGGACTAAAAACCCTCCGGTTTATATAGACACCGGAGAGGGTTAGGGTTACACAAGGTCGGTTACAAAGGAGGAGATATCCATATCCGTATTGCCTAGCTTGCCTTCCATGCCAAGTAGAGTCCCATCCGGACACGAGACGTAGTCTTCAATCTTGTATCTTCATAGTCCAACAGTCCGGCCAAAAGATATAGTCCGGCTGTCCGGAGACCCCCTAATCCAGGACTCCCTTAGTAGCCCCTAAACCAGGCTTCAATGACGATGAGTCCGGCGTGCAGTGTTGTCTTCGGCAGTGCAAGGCGGGTTCCTCCTCCGAACACATCACAGAAGAGTTTGAATACCAGGATAGTGTCCGACCCTGCAAAATAAATTCCACATACCACCATAGAGAGAATAATATTTCCACAAATCTAATCTGCTGACACGTTTCGGCAACATGACATCATGCCATGGCCCGGTGATTATTCGAACCGTTTCCTTTAACTAGCCTCGCACATAACGCGAGGCAGTTTTTGACATGTCTTGTCAAAGCAGAGACCATGTTCCCCTTATTACGAGATTCATCAATACGGGCGTGGGTAACCCAACCGCGCCATCGATTATGGCGCTTGGGGGATAAGCGAGTTTTACCAGGCTAGTGGGGGCACATAGTTTCGGCCGCCCATATAAAGGGATAAGGATTCACCTTTTCATCCACGCCTTCTTCCTCCTTTGCTCATCCATTTTCGCACACTCGAGCTCCGGCGCCCAAATCCGCATTTCCCACCTCGACCTTCTCCAACCATGCCCGGAGCGGGAGGCAGGTGGATGGTCTCCTCCATCACGGAGGGACACATCAAGAAGCTGAGGAGAGCCGAATACCCGCCCGATGACATCACGCACCGTCTCCCAGATGAGGGGCAGCTCATCCCCACCCCCAAGCCCCATGAGAGGGTAGTGTTCCTTACCCATTTCGTCCACGGACTGGGATTCTCTCTCCACCCTTCGTCCGGGGGCTCATGTTCTACTACGGCCTAGATTTCCACAATCTGGCCCCGAACTTCATCCTCGACATCTCGGCGTTTATCGTCGTGTGCGAGGCTTTCCTCCGCATCCGGCCCCACTTTGGCCTGTGGTTAAAGACCTTCAATGTCAAGCCGAAGGTAGTGAGCGGCCGCTAGGCGGAGTGCGGAGGCGCCATGGTGGGCAAGATGCCCAACGTCACATGGCTCGAGGGCTCCTTCGTGGAGACCATAAAGGGGTGGCAATCAGGGTGGTTCTACATCACCGAGCCGCGTGACCCTAAATGGGCAGCGGCCCCCGAGTTCCGATCTGGCATCCCCACACGGCTCACCTCCTGGCAAGAGAAGGGCCTATCCTGGGGCAGTTCGGGAGAGCTGACCGGAGTCCAAACATGTATTCAAAACATGGTGGACAAGAAGCTCAAACTCGTCAACGTGGTCCAGGTCATGCTCATCCGCCGGATCCTCCCGTGCAAACAACGGGCTTTCAACTTGTGGGAGTGCGACCCGGCCCAACAGCGAACTCTGAACAGGCTCTTCGACAGAACTCATGAGGATGCCTGGAAGGTGCTATTCAAGGGTGCCAAGGTTCCCCCTCCCACTACCGAGGATCGCGGATTCTGCGCGAAGTGCCAAGCCAGCGCGGTAAGCTGTTTTACCTCTCACAGGATACTTGTTTTTCATAGTTTGACTCTATGCGGGATCTAAGCTCCCATACCTTTGATAGGACTGGCAGGAGACGGCCGGACAGATTGACTGTCCGGCTCCTTTGCCTGAAGGCCCTGCATACACCCTCCTGGCGAGGATGCTGACTCCGGGTCCTTACAAGGTGCCAGAGAAGACCAAGAAGGCCAAGGGAACCCGAAAGAGTTCCCGACACCAGGCGTCATCAGACTCATCGTCTGATAACTCTGCGACACACTCCTCCCCCGAAGACGAGGAAAGAGAAGAAGATGCTTCCCCTTCAGCTTGGGGAGACAAGAAAAGGAAGGCCGCCCCAACTGGGGAGGCCGAAGGGTCCAAGAAGGAAGGACTCTCCTTCCGGACTACTCTACCACCGCCACCGAAGGCGAAGATGAGTGGGTGCCTAGGGCCAAGCCCCTGGGGAAGTCGTAAGTATTCGGATACCAAAGTAACTCATAGCATTCCCTTGTCGCACTGCTTCTCCTAATGCCGAATTATGACTATGCAGACCGCCACGAGCCCGTATCGATGTATCGTCAGACGGCTCCCTGGGCTCGTCAGATATGGATAGCGATCCACTTCCAACCGCCACCTCCCCTTGCCCCACGGACAACGCCGAGGTATTGTCTCAAGAGGCACCGGGTTAGGGGGAGACAGTCCCGGAGGCGCCTCAAGGCGACCTTCCGGACTCCGGGAGCAGAGGGGACAAGGCCCCCGAGGGCTCCGAGTTCGGCCCTCAGCCGAACACCGCTCCAGAACCTCCAGCGGTTCCGGATTCGGGCAGGCGGCCTCCTTCCAAGAGGGTCAAGACACCTATGCCGATGACCTCTGTCCATCCAGAGGCGCTGGACAATCTGCTGGGAGCGCTTCGCAGCGCTTCCTTCGACGAGGAGCACCGCACTATTATGAGTCCGGTGGTCCAGAAGGTTCAGTCCGCCAAGAGCGGATTGACTGAAGCCTGTGCCAGCCTTCTAACAGGCTTTGAGGTAAGTGTTTAAAATATAGGAAAAATATTACCGCATAGACAGTAGCCCCTGATGCTCTGTTCGGTGTTCACAAAGAAAAGTCGAATAGAGGATCAAACAATATCACAGGAGTCTAATATAAGTATGTCAGTATGTATATGCAGGCTTCGCTGCTGGCCTCAGCCGCACTGACTGCGGAGGTTGCCACACTGAAGCAGGACCTCGAGGGGTCCAAGAAAGAGCTCGGCCTTGCCAAGAGGCAGCTCGAGGAGAACAAGGGTGAGTAATACCCTGTCTATAGATATGTATATATAAAAGAAGACGCGATTGCAAAATGACAGGATCATCGTGAATTTGCCAGGGGCCACGACCGAGGTGGCGACCCTGAAGCAAGCGCTATCCGAGGCCGAAAACAAAGCGGCCAAGGAGCGCACCGAGCGGGAATGGCAAGAGGCTCGGGTGGGCGAGGTGCAGCAAGAGCTCCAGGCACTCATGACGAAGCACGAGGCGTTGGAGCTTGACTTGAAGACGCAAGAATCTGAGCTTGCCGCGGCCCTCGAGAGCGCAAAGAGTGCCAAGGCCGAAGCCCAAAAGGCCCTCCAGGAGATTGACGCGATGAAGAAGATAGTGGCGGGTAAGGCATTCTATATGCAAAGCAAGCATGTGAAAGTAAATTACCTATTACTTACCCGAATCCGGAGCTCTCCAGGAGCATTCGCAGATTTGCCCCGCAGCGTGTCGGATACCGCACAGTTTTACCAGGCCGAGGAGGGAAGCTCAACGGAGAAGCTGTTCTGGTCTCAGTATACTGGGACCGAACACCCGGTGCCTATGAGCGACCAGCTGAAGCAGATGGTCGAGCTACACAAGGCGGCCGAACAGGCCATGAAGGGCTTTATAGTCCGGCTATGGCCTGGAGACGCCTTTCCGAACAGCTACTTCGTCCTGGTGAGGCGCTTGTGGATGCCTACCCATGGCAGGAAGTCGTCAAGCGGTCCGTCTGCATCTAGTGTGCACGCCGGGCTTTCGCCCGTGTGAAGGTGCAATGGGCCAAGCTAGGCGTCGTGAAGCTGATGAAGGAAGGACCGCCGCAGGGCAAGGAGCATCGCACCCCCAAAATTTATTATGAGGGTGTCCTGAAGGGTGCCCGTCTTGTAGCGGATGAATGTCCAAAGGATGTAATATTTCAGTAAACTTGCTCGTGTGATCCTGTATATGATGAAAACTTGTTTCATATGCGCTATGCAACGCTTGTTTGAATTTAAAATATTACCTTTTGTTTGGCTGTTTATCCAATCTGAGAGATGGCTAGTCCTCGGCTTCTGCCCCCATGCCACTAGTGCTGGGGTGTTCGGGGATAAACCTGAGCACTCTTGTTCCCATTTTTGGGTCCTTCGAGGGAGGTGCTCAGCACTGCGAACAAGGCAACTGGACTAATAATGCTTTATCACTCTCACTTAGCCATAGAATTCTATAATTTTAAATTTCGGCGAAGCCCCTGGTATTCGGAAGGCCGAATTCGGGGCGCGATACACGCCTTTAAGCCGGACAGGACCGGCTCCTCGCTCTAAGCGGCATAAGTCTTTAGGGACTCAAAACCTCGCCGAACAGCGACCAGTCTCTCGCCTTATCATGACAGTCAGTTTTAGCTTTCTCTACTGAGGTGCTTAGCCCAGCAGAACCGGGGAACAATCGCAGTAGTTCTCCTAATGCTACCTTAGCCGATAGAGCGGAACGTAAGGTACCAAAACATAGGAGCCGGGCAAACCCAACATTTGACCAAGACATGATTCGGAGCTGATGCATATAATGCTATAAGTTCGGGGTGCCACACTTGTGAAAGTGTTCGGACTTCTCACACCATATTGTGGGGTACGTAAGCCCCTGGTGTATTGGCCGTACCAAAGTGCACGGTTGCAAGGCGTCATTAATGAACACATATATATAAAAAAAGAAGAATGCAATAATAGTCTTAATGTTATGCATTGTTTATTCAAAAAGGTGCATTAAAGTAGAATGATATAGATAGTGCGATAAGCAAGAGGTAGGACTATGTCCCTTCCAAGGGCAAGTTGAGGAATAGTATTAAAGCAAATATTTCACTCGCTATCGTAATCCACCTGGGAGTTCCATGGTGTGACGTAGCTTTGTGCCTCCTTGGTTGCTGCATCATGTGTTCGGCGATCATGCTGCCAGACAGGGTTTCCAGAGATTAAAGTCCTGAAAGAGAAAAATAACAAAGCGGGAAGCCCCTAGTGCGGTTTAAGCCGCGTATTGGGGCGTGCCGTAGTTGTGCCCCCCTCCCCGCCTGTGCCCATGGTATTTTTAATGCGTAATTATGTACGCGTGGCACGGATTTTGCCATTTGGCTGGGACTGGGGTGGGGGCCGCATTGCTACGCGAGCTCAGGTCATGCCAGGCGGTCTAGTTGCCGATTACTCCGAGCACGCTTGAAGGTAACCGGGTCTTGAAACGCTGAACTGGTGGATTGCCTTGAGAGGCTGCTTTGCGCTTCTGCTATGAGGGCCACAGTGTGCTCCTCCATGCGGGAGAGCGCTCTGTGTTTCCATTAACTGTGATGACCCCTCGAGGTCCTGGCATCGTGAGCTTGAGGTATGCATAACGCGGTACCACATTGAATTTCGCAAATGCGGTTCGCCCGAGCAGTGAATGATAATCACTGCGGAACGGGACTATATCGAAGATTAACTCTTCGCTTCGGAAGTTATCCGAGGATCCGAAGACCACTTCCAGTGTGACTGAGCCTGTGCAATGGGCCTCTACACCTGGTATGACGCCTTTAAAGGTCGTTTTTGTGGGTTTGATCCTTGAGGGGTCTATACCCATTTTGCGCACTGTGTCCTGGTAAAGCAGGTTCAGGCTGCTGCCGCCATCCATAAGGACTCGAGTGAGGTGAAATCCGTCAATAATTGGGTCTAAAACCAGTGCGGCGAATCTGCCATGACGGATACTAGTGGGGTGGTCCCTGCGATCGAAGGTGATCGGACAGGAGGACCATGGGTTGAACTTTGGGGCGACTGGCTCCAACGCATATACGTCCCTGAGCGCATGATTCCGCTCCCTCTTGGGGATGTGGGTTGCGTATATCATGTTCACCGTCCACACTTGTGGGGGGGAACCTCTTCTGTCCTCCGGTATTCGGCTGCCGGGGATCCTCCTCGTCATTGCTATGTGGCCCCTTATCTTTCTTCGGCAATTAACTTGACGACCTGCTTGAACACCCAGAAATCCCTATTGGTGTGGTTGGCTGGCTTGTCGGGGGTGCCGTGTATTTGACACGAGCGATCGAGTATACAGTCCAAACTGGACAGCCCCGGAGTGCTTCTTTTAAATTGCTTTTCCCGCTGACCGGGTTAAGAGCCCTTGAATCTGGCATTGACTGTCGTATCCTTGGTATTGTCGCTGTTAATGCGCCGCTTATGTTTGTTGTGACGTGACCTCCCATTGCCGTCCTTGGTATCCGAAGTACCACGGTTCTTTGATATGTTATTACTGCGAGCCAGCCAGCTATCTTCTTCCGCACAAAAGCAGGTCATGAGTGTCGTGAGGGCTGCCATAGATTTCGGCTTTTCCTGACCAAGGTGCCAGGCTAGCCACTCATCGCGGATGTTGTGCTTGAAAGCTGCTAGAGCCTCTGCATGCAGACAGTCGACAATTTGATTTTTCTTTGTTAGGAACCGAGTCCAGAATTGCCTGGCCGATTCTTCTGGTTCATGAATTATGTGGCTCAAGTCATCGGCATCTGGTGATCGCACATAAGTGCCCTGAAAGTTGTCGAGGAATGCGGCCTCCAGATCTTCCCAACAGCTAATGGACTCTGCTGGCAAGCTGTTAAGCCAATGTCGCGCTGGTCCTTTGAGCTTTAGTGGGAGGTATTTGATGGCGTGTAAGTCATCACTGCGGGCCATGTGGATGTGGAGGAGGAACTCCTCGATCCATACTGCAGGATCTGGTGTTCCGTCGTATGATTCAATATTTACGGGTTTGAAACCCTCTGGGATTTGATGATCCATTACTTCATCTGTGAAGCATAGGGGGTCCGCGGCGCCTCTGTATTTGGCTATATCGTGACACAGCTCCAATGGGTCTTGCCCGCTGTGTTCGACCCGGCCGGATTTACTTTTACTGTATCCGGCGTGACGTTTATTGTCTCGCATAGTGGCGCGCCCTCGTGATCCGTAGATCGATCTTGCATGCTTTGCTTTGTCCTCCAATACGTCTCGCAGGTCTGGCGTATTTCCCCATGCCTTTTTATTTGAATGATGTCGGGGTGCGGGCTGAGTTTTGGCTGGAATGCCTCTCCATCGCGCCCACGGGGAGGCCGATCAGCCGCGTCATACGCTTGTTCCTCCACTCGAGGTAGCAACCTGTATTTTGGGTAACTCTTGGAGGGGCGTTCGAGTTTATATTCCTCGGCCACGAGGACTTCAGTCCATCTGTCTGCTAGCAGATCTTGATCAGCCTGAAGCTGCTGCTGCTTTTTCTTAAGGCTATTTTCCATGGCTATAAGCCGACTCTTGAAGCGCTCTTGTTCGACGGGATCCTTTGGCACGGCGAATTCGTCATCGCCGAGGCTTGCCTCGTCTTCGGAGGGGGGCATGTAATTATCATCCTCCGCCTCTCCATCTGTCGCTCTCTCAGGAGGGCTGGCTCCTCCATCCTCCTATTCTAAATCTTGCTGGAGTGGATTGTTGTTGTCTTCGGCACTATCCGGAGTGTTATTGTCTCCTGGGCCGGTATCACCACTTTTGCTTTGGCGGGACTTAGAGCGGCGCCACTGACGTCGGCGCTTGGGTTGCTTCTTGGAGTGGTCATCCTCCACTGTCTCGTCGCCATTGCCTTCTTTGGGTGTGTCCACCATGTATATATCGTAAGATGAGGTGGCTGTCCAGTGCCCTGTGGGCAGTGGTTCCTCTTCGTCTCCCGCATCGTCGTCCATATTGTCGATGTCTTCGGAGTCGAAGTCGAGCATGTCGGTTAAGTCATCAACAGTGGCTACTAAGTGGGTGGTGGGTGGGCAGCGAATTTCTTCGTCATCCGCATCCCAATCCTGCCGGACATAGTTCGGCCAGGATCCTCCTGACAAGGAGAGATACCTTAATGAGTTCAGTATGTTGCCAAAGGGCGAGTGCTGAAAAATATCCGCGGAGGTAAACTCCATGATCGGCGCCCAATCGGATTCGCTAGGAACGGGTGCAGGCAGTTCGGAGTCCGTGACCATAGAAGGATCCGGCAGTTTGACAACACGGCTCTCGTGCAGGGTAAGGTCGATGTTCGGCTCCATCGCCACTGAGGGTAAGGCCTTCGTGGCGGGGTCTATCCACCCGTCCATGGACGGCGCAATTGGCTCCGAATTGAGGGTCAGAGCGGCTGCCGGTGCGCTCTCCCGGACGCTGTCTGATGGTAGAGCTAAATCGTACTCATCGTGACCACGTGACACATAAGGCAGAGGCTCGAATCCGTCGAAGATCAAGTCTCCGCGGATATCAGCCGTGTAGTTTAAGCTTCCAAACCTGACCTGGTGGCCAGGGGCGTAGCTTTCGATCTGCTCAAGATGGCCAAGCGAGTTGGCCCGCAGTGCGAAGCCGCCGAATACAAAAATCTGTTCGGGGAGAAAAGTCTTACCCTGGACTGCATTGCTATCGATGATCGTAGGATCCATCAAGCCTAACGGCGACGACACAGAGGAACAATCAATGAAACCACCAATGTCGTTGTCAAAACCGGCGGATCTCAGGTAGGGGGTCCCGAACTGTGCGTCTAAGGCCGATGGTAACAGGAGGCAGGGGACACGATGTTTTACCCAGGTTCGGGCCCTCTTGATGTAGGTAAAACCCTACGTCCTGCTTGATTTATTCTTGATGATATGAGTATTACAAGAGTTGATCTACCACGAGATCGGAGAGGCTAAACCCTAAAAGCTAGCCTATGGTATGATTGTATGTTGTCCTATGGACTAAAAACCCTCCGGTTTATATAGACACCGGAGAGGGTTAGGGTTACACAAGGTCGGTTACAAAGGAGGAGATATCCATATCCGTATTGCCTAGCTTGCCTTCCACGCCAAGTAGAGTCCCATCCGGACACGAGACGATGTCTTCAATCTTGTATCTTCATAGTCCAACAGTCCGGCCAAAAGATATAGTCCGGCTGTCCGGAGACCCCCTAATCCAGGACTCCCTCACAAACCAAACTGATAATTCGAAGAGACTTGCAAAGATAATAAATCATACATAAAAGATTTCAGAGAAGAATCAAATTTGTTCATAGATAACCTTGATCATAAACCCACAATTCATTGGATCTCGACAAACAAACTGCAAAAAGAGTTACATCGAATAGATCTCCAAGAAGATCGAGGAGAACTATGTATTGACATCCAAAGAGAGAGAACAAGCCATCTAGCTAATAACTATGGACCCAAAGGTCTGAAGTAAACTACTCACACATCATCGGAGAGGATATGGTGTTGATGTAGAGCCCTCCGTGATCGATTCCCCCTCCGGCGGAGCTCCGAAAAAATTCCCAAGATGGGATCTCTTGGGTACAGAAGGTTGCGGCGGTGGAAATAGGGTTTCGTGGTGCTCCTGGATGTTTTCGGGGTATGTGGACATATATAGGAGGAAGTAGTAGGTCGGTAGAGCCATGAGGGTGGGGGGCGCGCCCAGGGGGGCAGGCGTGCCTCCCTGGCTCGTGGCCTCCTCGTTGGTTTCTTGACGTCCACTCCAAGTCCTCTGGATTACGTTTGTTCCAAAAATAACTCTCCCAAAGGTTTCATTCCGTTTGGATTCCGTTTGATATTCCTTTTCTGCGAAACATTGAAATAGGCAAAAAATAGCAATTTGCACTGGGCCTTGGGTTAGTAGGTTAGTCCCAATAATAATATAAAAGTGTATAAATAAGCCCATTAACATCCAAAACAGATAATATAATAGCATGGAACAATCAAAAATTATAGATACGTTGGAGACGTATCAACTCTGTACAAACCCCAGCCCCCTCCGGTATCTATATAAACCGGAGGGTTTAATCCGTTGAGGCAGTCATAATCATACATGCTATAAATCTAGGGTTTAGCCAATATGATCTCGTGGTAGATCAACTCTTGTAACCCATATACTCATCAAAGTCACCTCCATCAAGAGAGCCCAAACCTGGGTAAACATCGTATCCCCTGCCTCCTGTTACCTTTGATCCATAGACGCACAGTTCGGGACCCCCTACCCGAGATCTTCCGGTTTTGACACCGACAATCATTGCCTTGGATATCGTCATAATTATTGTAAATTTTATCAATTACCCGATAGTAATTTTTTTACCCACTGTTGGGGTCAAAACCGGCGGATCTCGGGTAGGGGGTCCCGAACTGTGCGTCTAGCATCGATGGTAACAGGAGACGGGGGACACAATGTTTACCCCGGTTCGGGCCCTCTCTATGGAGGTAATACCCTACGTCCTGCTTGATTGATATTGATGAATATGAGTGTTACAAGAGTAGATCTACCACGAGATCATAATGGCTAAACACTCGAAGTCTAGCCTATGTGAGTATGGTAATGAGTATATGTGTTATCCTCTCCGGACTATCCCCTTCGGTTTATATATACACCAAAGGGATCTAGGGTTTACATGGAATCGGTTACATAAGAAGGAATCTTCGGTCGCCAAGCTTGCCTTCCACGCCAAGTAGAGTCCAATCCGGACACGGTGCAGTCTTTGGCCTTCATGTCTTCACAGCCCATCAGTCCGGCCCATAGATAACAGCCAGATGCCCGAGGACCCCTTTGTCCAGGACTCCCTCACCCACCGTGTGCTATTTTCTCAAGAGAAGCCACTAGTGAAATCTACGGCCCCCGGGTCTATCTTGTATCATATTTGCTTTCCGATCTATCTTTTGCCGTATTTGTTTTCAGATCTATATTTCCAAGAACCCAAAAATACCTTGATCCACTTTTTCTTTACTTATTTTTTTCACGTTTTATTCAGATCATATTTGCTTTCTGATCTATCTTCCCCCGAGGAGTCTCGAAATGGTCGAGAGGTAAAGATTGATATATTGGATGATAGTATTCGGACACCAGAAGTGTTTTGGATTGTATCTGTTACATATCAGAGTACCGGGGTTGGGTGGGTTACTGGACCCCCCCCCCCCGGGGGGGAAGATATGGGCCATATGGGTCATAGGAGGGAGGCAAGCCAGCCCACAAAAGGTGCCCCCCAAGGGAGGAGTCCGAATTGGACAAGGGGAGGGGGCGGCGCCCCCCTTTTCTTCTCCTCCTCTCGTCCTTCCCCTTTCCCCCTCCGATAAAAGGAAGGGAGGGGGCGAATCCTACTAGGAGCCCAAGTGGGACTCCTCCCACTTGGGCCGCGCCTAGGCCGGCCTCCTCCCCTCTCCCTCCTTTATATATGGGGGTGGGGGAGCCTCTAAAACACATCAATTGTTTCAAGCCATGTACTGCGCCCCCTCCACAGTTTATGCCTCCGGTCATATTTTCGTAGTGCTTAGGCGAATCCCCGCGTAGATCACTTCACTATCACTATCAACACGCCATCATGCTAACGAAAATCTCCCTCGACACTTTGCTGGATCAAGTGTTCGAGGGACATCATCAAGCTGAACATGTGCAGAACTCAGAGGTGCCGTACGTTTGGTGCTTGATCGGTTGAATCGAGAAGATGTTCAACTACATCAACCACGTTAAACTAACGATTCCGCTTTCGGTCTATGAGGGTACGTGGACACACTCTCCCCCTCTCGTTGCTATGCATCTCCTAGATAGATCTTGCGTGAGCGTAGGATTTTTTTTGAAATTGCATGCTACGTTTCCCTTCGGTGGCATCCGAGCCAGGTCTATGCGTAGATGATATGCACGAGTAGAATACAAAGAGTTATGGACGATGATAGTCATACTGCTTACCACCAACGTCTTATTTTGATTCGGTGGTATTGTTGGATGAAGCGCACCGGACCAACCTTACATGACCACGTTCATGAGACCGGTTCCACCGACAAACATGCAACTTGTTTTGCATAAAGGTGGCTGGCGGGTGTCTGTTTCTCCAACTTTAGTTGAATCAAATTTGATTACGTCCGGTCCTTGTTGAAGGTTAAAACAATAAACTTGACGAAACATCGTTGTTGTTTTGATGTGTAGGTAAGAATGGTTCTTACTAGAAGCCCATAGCAGCCACGTAAAACTTGCAACAGCAAAGTAGAGGACGTCTAACTTGTTTTTGCAGGGCATGTTGTGATGTGATATGGTCAAGACATGATGTGATATATGTTGTTGTATGAGATGATCAGTTTTTGTAGAAGTTATCGGCAACTAGCAGGAGCCTTATGGCTGTCGCTTTATTGTATGAAATGCAATCTCCATGTAATTGCTTTACTTTATCAGTATGCGTTAGCAATAGTTGGCGAGATGACCACGACACTTCGATGAATATCAAGGTGTCAAGCTGGTGATGATGGAGATCATGATGGTGCTTTGGAGATGGAGATCAAAGGCACAAGATGATGATGGCCATATCATGTCACATATTTTGATTGCATGTGATGTTTATCTTTTATGCATCTTATTTTTCTTAGTACGGCGGTAGCATTATAAGATGATCCCTCACTAAAATTTCAAGGTATAAGTGTTCTCCCTGAGTATGCACCGTTGCGACAGTTCGTCGTGCCGAGACACCCACGTGATGATCAAGTGTGATAAGCTCTACGTTCACATACAACGGATGCAAGACAATTTTGCACGTGTGGAATACTCATGTTAAACTTGGCGAGCCTAGCATGTACATACATGGCCTCGGAACATTGGAGACCAAAGGTCGAACGTGAATCATATAGTAGATATGATCAACATGAGATGTTCACCATTGAAAACAACATCTCACGTGATGATCGGACATGGTTTAGTTGATATGGATCACGTGATCATTTAGATGACTCGAGGGATGTCTATCTAAGTGGGAGTTCTTAAGTAATATGATTAATTGAACTTAATTTATCATGAACTTAGTCCTAATAGTTTTTGCATATTTATGTTGTAGATCAATGGCCCGTGCTACTGTTCCCATGAATTTTAATGCGTTCCTAGAGAAAGCTAAGTTGAAAGATGATGGTAACAACTACACGGACTGGGTCTGTAACTTGAGGATTATCCTCATTGCTGAACAGAAGAATTATGTCCTTGATGCAGCACTAGGTGAGAAGCACCCTCCCGCTAACGTAGACGCTTTGAACGTCTGATAGACGCGGTCTAATGACTACTCTATAGTTCAGTGTGCCATGCTTTACGGCTTAGAATCGGGACTTCAAAGCCGTTTTGAACGTCATAAACCATATGAGATGTTCCCAGAATTGAAGTTAATATTTCAAGAAAATGCCCGAGTTGAGAGATATAGCTACAAGATGACTGGGTACAAGATGGAGGAGAACAGTTTTGTCAGTGAACACATACTTAGAATGTCTGGGTACCATAACCACTTGACTCAGCTCGGAGTTAATCTTCTAGATGATAGTGTTATTGACAGATTTCTTAAATCACTGCCACCAAGCTACAAAGGCTTCGTGATGAACTATAATAGGTAAGGGATGGATAAGACGATTCCCGAGCTCTTTGCTATGCTCAAAGTTGCGGAGGTAGAAATCAAGAAAGAGCATCGAGTGTTGATGGTTAACAAGACCACTAGTTTCAAGAAAAGGGGCAAGGGAAAGAAGGGGAACTTCAAAAAGAATGGCAAGCAAGTTGTCACTCCCAGGAAGAAGCGAAATCTGGACCCAAGCCTGAAACTGAGTGCTTCTACTGCAAAGGGAGTGGTCACTTGGAGCGGAACTGCCCAAAGTATTTGGCGGATAAGAAGGATGACAAAGTGAACAAAGGTATATTTGATATACATGTTATTGATGTGTACCTTACTAATGCTCGTAGTAGCACGTGGGTATTTTATACAGGTTCTGTTGCTCAAATTTGCGACTCGAAATAGGGGCTACGGAATAAATGAAGATTGGCTAAGGACGAGGTGAGGATGTGCGTCGGGAATTTTTCCAAGGTCGATGTGATCACTATCGGCACGCTACCTCTACATCCACCTTTGGGATTAGTTTTACACCTGAATAATTGTTATTTCGTGCCAACGTTAAGCATGAACATTATATCTAGATCTTGTTTGATGCGAGATGGTTATTCATTTAAATCAAAGAATAATGGTTGTTCTATTTATATGAGTAATATCTTTTATGGTCATGCACCCTTGAAGAGTGGTCTATTTTTGTTGAATCTTGATCGTGGTGATACACATATTCATAATATTGATGCCAAAGGATGCAAAGTTGATAATGATAGTGCAACATATATGTGGCGCTGCCGTTTAGGTCATATTGGTGTAAATCACATGAAGAAACTTGATTATGAATAATTTGATGCTTGTGAACCATGCCTCATGGGCAAGATGACTAAGACTCCATTCTCCGGAAAAATGGAGCGAGCCACTAACTTATTGGAAATAATACATACCGATCTATGCGGTCCGATGAGTGTTGAGGCTTGCGGCGGGTATCATTATTTTCTGACCTTCATAGATGATTTGTGCATATATGGGTATATCTACTTAATGAAACACAAGTCTAAAACATTTGAAAAGTTTATAGAATTTCACAGTGAAGTGGAAAATCATCGTAACTAGAAAATAAAGTTTCTACAATCTGATCGCGGAGGCGAATATTTGAGTTACGAGTTTGGCCTTCATTTATAACAGTGTGGAATAGTTTCACAACCCACGCCACCTGGAACACCACAACATAATGGTGTGTCTGAACGTCGTAACCGTACTTTATTAGATATGGTGCGATCTATGATGTCTCTTACCGATTTACCACTATCATTTTTGGGTTATGCATTAGAGACAAATGCATTCACGTTAAATAGGGCAACATCTAAATCCGTTGAGACGACACCGATGAACCGTGGTTTGGCAAGAAACCTAAGTTGTCGTTTCTTAAAGTTTGGGTTACGATGCTTACGTGAAAAAGCTTCAGCCTGATAAGCTCAAACCCAAATCGGAGAAGTGTGTCTTCATAGGATACACAATAGAAACTGTTGGGTACACCTTCTATCCCAGATCTGAAGGCATGATATTTGTTGCTAAGAATGGATCCTTTATAAATAAGGAGTTTCTCTCGAAAGAGGTGAGTGGGAGGAAAAGAGAACTTGATGAGGTAATTGTACCTTCTCTCGAATTGGAAAGTAGCTCATCGCAGAAAACCGTTCCCGTGATTCCTACACCAATTAGTGAGGAAGCTAATGATGATGATCATGAAACTTCAGATCAAGTTGCTACCGAACCTCGTAGGTCAATCAGAGTACGTTCCGCACCAGAGTGGTATGGTAATCCTGTTCTGGAAGTCATGTCATTAGACCATGACGAACCAACGAACTATGAGGAAGCAATGATGAGCCCAGATTCCACAAAATGGCTTGAGGCCCTGAAATCTGACATAAAATCCATGTATGAGAACAAAGTATGGACTTTGGTTGACATGCCCGATGATCGGCAAGCCATAGAGAATAAATGGATCTTCAAGAAGAAGACTGACGTTGATGGTAATGTTACTATCTACAAAGCTCGACTTGTTGCGAAAGGTTTTCGACAAGTTCAAGGAGTTGACTATGATGAGACTTTCTCTCCCGTAGCGATGCTTAAGTCTATCGGGATCATGTTAGCAATTGACGCATTTTATGATTATGAAATCTGGCAAATGGACGTCAAAACTACATTCCTTAATGGATTTCTGAAAGAAGAGTTGTATATGATGCAACTAGAAGGTTTTGTCGATCCTAAAGGTGCTAAAAAAGTGTGCAAGCTCCAGGGATGCATTTATGGACTGGTGCAAGCATCTCAGAGTTGGAATATACACTTTGATAGCGTGATCAAAGCATATGGTTTTATACAGACTTTTGGAGAAGCTTGTATTTACAAGAAAGTGAGTGGGAGCTCTGTAGCATTTCTAATATTATATGTGGATGACATATTGTTGATTGGAATGATATAGAATTTCTAGATAGCATAAAAGGATACATGAATAAGCGTTTTTCAATGAAAGACCTCGGTGAAGCTGCTTATATATTGGGCATCAAGATCTATAGAGATAGATCAAGACGCTTAATTGGACTTTCACAAAGCACATACCTTGATAAAGTTTAGAAGAAGTGCAAAATGGATCAGTCAAAGAAAGGGTTCTTGCCTATTAGAAGGTGTGAAGTTGAGTCAGACTCAATGCCCGACCACTGTAGAAGATAGAGAGAAAATGAAAGTCATTCACTATGCCTCAACCATAGGTTCTATCATGTATGCAATGTTGTGTACCAGACTTGATGTGTGCCTTGCTATAAGTCTAGCAGGGAGGTACCAAAGTAATCCAGGAGTGGTCACTAGACAACATTCAAGAACATCCTGAAATACCTGAAAAGGACTAAGGATATGTTTCTCGTTTATGGAGGTGACAAAGAGCTCGTCGTAAATGGTTACGTCGATGCTAGATTTGACATTGATCCGGATGACTCTAAGTCACAAACCGGGTATGTATTTATATTGAATGGTGGAGTTGTCAGTTGGTGCAGTTCCTAGCAAAAAGTCGTGGCGGGGTCTACGTGTGAAGCAGAGTACATAGCTGCTTCAGAAGCAACGAATGAAGGAGTCTAGATGAAGGCGTTCATATCCGATCTTGGTGTAATACCTAGTGCATTGGGTCCAATGAAAATCTTTTGTGACAATACTGGAGCAATTGCCTTGGCGAAGGGATCTAGATTTCAGAAGAGAACCAAACACATCAAGAGACGCTTCAACTCCATCTATGATCAAGTCAAGAAGGGAGACATAGAGATTTGCAAAATACATACGGATCTGAATGTGGCAGACCCGTTGACTAAGCCTCTTCCACGAGCAAAACATGATCAACACCAAGACTCCATGGGTGTTAGAATCATTACAATGTAATCTAGATTGTTGACTCTAGTGCAAGTGGGAGACTGAAGGAAATATGCCCTAGAGGCAATAATAAAGTTGTTATTTATATTTCCTTATATCATGATAAATGTTCATTATTCATGCTAGAATTGTATTAACCGGAAACTTGATACGTGTGTGGATACATAGACAAAACATACTGTCCCTAGTATGCCTCTACTAGACTAGCTCGTTAATCAAAGATGGTTAAGTTTCCTAACCATAGACATGTGTTGTCATTTGATGAATGGGATCACATCATTAGGAGAATGATGTGATGGACAAGACCCATACGTTAGCTTAGCATAATGATCATTAAGTTTTATTGCAATTGCTTTCTTCATGACTTATACATATTCCTTTGACTATGAGATTATGCAACTCCTGAATACCGGAGGAATGCCTTGTGTGCTATCAAACATCACAATGTAACTGGGTGATTATAAAGATGCTCTACAGGTATCTCCGAAGGTGTTTGTTGGGTTAGCATAGATCGAGATTAGGATTATTCACTCCAAGTATCAAAGAGGTATCTCTGGGCCCTCCCGATAATGCAGATCATGATAAGCCTTGCAAGCAATGTGACTAATGAGTTAGTTACGGGATGATGCATTACGAAACGAGTAAAGAGACTTGCCGGTAACAAGATTGAACTAGGTATGAAGATACCAACGATCGAATCTCGGGCAAGTAACATACCGATGACAAAGGGAATGACATATATTGTCATTGCGGTTTAACCGATAAAGATCTTCGTAGAATATGTAGGAACCAATATAAGCATCCAAGTTCACTTTTGGTTATTGACCGGAGAGGTGTCTCGGTCATGTCTACATAGTTCTCAAACCCTTAGGGTCCGCACGTTTATGTTCGATGATGATTTGTATTTTGAGTTATGTGATTTGGAGACCGAATGTTGTTCGGAGTCCTAGATGAGACCACGGACATGATCAGGAGTTTCGAAATGGTCCAGAGGTAAAGATTGATATATTGGATGTTAGTATTCGGACACCGGAAGTGTTTCGGATTGTATCGGGTACATATCAGAGTACTTCGGGGTTACCAGAATCCCCCGGGGGAACATATGGGCCATGTGGTCCATAGTAGGGAGGAAAGCCAGCCCACAAGAGGTGCCCCCCAAGGGAGGAGTCGTAATTGGACAAGGGGAGGGGCGGTGCCCCCTTTCCTTCTCCTCCTCTGCTCCTTACCCCCTTTCCCCCTCTGATAAAAGGAAGGGGGGGGCGAATCCTACTAGGAGCCCTAGTGGGACTCCTCCCACATGAGGCGCGCCTAGGCCGGCTTGCTCCCCTCTCCCTCCATTATATATAGGAGTGGTGGCGCCTCTAACACACATCAATTGTTCCAAGCCGTGTGCGGCGCCCCCCTCCATAGTTTACGCCTCCGGTCATATTGTCGTAGTGCTTAGGAGAAGCCCTATGTAGATCACTTCACCATCATCATCAACATGCCGTCGTGCCGACAAAACTCTCCCTCGGCACTTTGCTGGATCAAGAGTTCGAGGGACGTCATCGAGCTGAACTTGTGCAAAACTCAGAGGTGTCGTACGTTCGGTGCTTGATCGGTTGAATCGAGAAGACGTTCGACTACATCAACCGCGTTAAACTAACACTTCCGCTTTCGGCCTACGGGGGTACATGGAGACACTCTACCCCTCTCGTTGCTATGCATCTCCTAGATAGATCTTACATCAGCGTAGGATTTTTTTTAAAATTGCATGCTACATTTCCCTTCAATTCCGCCGGGGGAACTTCCCTCCCGAAGGGGGAAATCATCGTCATCATCATCACCAAGAACTCTCCCTTCTTGGGGAGGGCTATCTCCATCAACATATCAAACAACACCATCTCATCTCAAACCCTAGTTCATCTCTTGTGTTCAATCTTGTTTCCGGAACTATATATAGATTGGTGCTTGTGGGTGACTAGTAGTGTTGATTACATCTTGTAGTTGATTACTATATGGTTTATATGGTGGAACATTATATGTTCACATCCATTATGCTATTTAATACCCCTCTGATCTTGAGCATGTTTATCACTTGTGAGTAGTTACTTTTGTTCTTGAGGTCACGGGAGAAATCATGTTGCAAGTAATCATGTGAAATTGATATGTGTTCGATATTTTGATAGTATGTATGTTGTGATTCACTTAGTGGTGTCATGTGAACGTCGACTACATGACACTTCACCATATTTGGGCCTAGGGGAATGCATTGTGGAGTAGAAATTAGATGATGGGTTGCGAGAGTGATAGAAGCTTGAAACCCAGTTTATGCCCTATTCCGCAAGGGACTGATTGGATCCAAAATTTTAGTGCTATGGTTAGAATTTATTCTTAATATTTTCTTGTAGTTGCGGATGCTTGCGGGAGGGTTAATCATAAGTAGGAGGTTTGTTGAAGTAAGAACAACACCTAAGCACCGGTCCACCCACATATCAAATTATCGAAGTAGCGAACACAAATCGAACCAATATGATGAAAGTGACTAGATGAAATTCCCGTGTACCCTCACGAACACTTTGCTTGTTATAAGAGACCGTTTTGGCCTGTCCATTGCCTTAGAAGGATTGGCCTACCTTGCTGCACATTACCTTGCTATCAAACTACCCCGCTACTTACAAGTTCAGCACTTGCAGACATTACCTTGCTGAAAACCACTTGTCATTTCCTTCTGCTCCTCGTTGGGTTCAACACTCTTACTTATCGAAAAGAGCTACTATTGATCCCCTATACTTGTGGGTCATCAAGGCTATTTTTTGGCACCATTGCCGGGGAGTGAAGCGCCTTTGGTAAGGAAACATTTATATAGTGTGCTGAAATTTACTGTCACCTGTTACTATGGAAAACATTCATTTGAGGAGTTTGTTCGGGGTATCTTCACCTCGACCGGAACCACAATTAGCTACCCCTAAACCTACTGCACCTACTAAAAATATTGAATATGAGATTCCTTCGGGTATGATAGAACAACTGCTAGCTAATCCTTATGTAGGAGATGGAACCGAACATGCTCATATGCACTTGATATATGTGGAACAAATTTGTGGATTGTTTAAGCTTGCAGGTTTTCTCGGAGATGATGTTAAGAAGAAGGTTTTACCTTTATCATTGAAGGGAAAAACATTGGCATGGTATACGCTATGCGATGATATTGGATCTTAGAATTGGAATCGATTGAAATTGGAGTTCCACCAAAAAAATTTATCCTATGCATCTAGTTCATCGTGATTGGAATTACATATATAATTTTTGGCCTCGTGAAGGAGAAAGTATCGCTCTTGGGGGAGGCTGAAGTCAATGTTATATTCATGTCACAATCATGAGCTCTCAAGATAAATTATTATCTAGAATTTTTATGCTCGACTTTCTCCACTAAAAAAAGACACATCCGTGACATTTTGGGCCGAACAAATTTTTTGCTGTCATGCTTATGACACTTCTATGACGATAATTGTGACAAAACCCAGTATCATCATAGATGTGGTGGGGTCCTACTTCTATGACGAAATATCATGACAGAAAATGGGCTTTTTGTCCTGGGCAGGCCGGAGACGCAGCTGCATGACATTCTTTGGGCCGTCCATGATGGAAAAACCCGTGGTAGAAGCGAGGGCAAGGAAAATATCGGGGGAGTTCCCGGTTACGGCGGGTGGTCGGGGGCTGAGCGATGCGTGTTTATCTCGAGCGAGGCATTGGGCTCTAACTGAACCCTAGCGAGGCGTTGGGCTCTAACTGAACCCTAGCGATTGCACTGCAGGCTATGCGTTACTGAACCCGAGCGATCAATCAATCCCTTGCTGTTAACTAAACCCGAGTGATTCGTTCGCTACTGCTGCTAACTGAAGTTGATCGAACCCTGCCGCCTCCTTCCCTAGATGAACAGTGAGTGTTGTTGGGGGGGTTCGATGAACAGTTCCCAGTGGGGGGTTAGATGAGCATGACCCCGTGGTAGTAGAGGCCATTGCCGCTAGATGAACAGGACCCCGATTAATCGAGCCAGTTGGGGGGGGGGTAGATGAACAGGACCCCGTGGAGGGCAGGATGAACAGGACCCCGTGGAGGGCTGGTTGAACAGTAGCCGGTGGAGGGTTGGATGAACAGTAGCCCGTGGAGGGGTGGTTGAACAGGACCCCATGAAGAGGGCTGGTTGAACAGTAGCCGGTGGAGGAGCGCGCGGTGGAGGCTGGATGAACAGGAGCCCGTGGATGAACAGTCGTAGGTGGAGGCTGGAGGAGGTTGATGGTGGATAACCGTTAGCCCGTGGAGGCAGTCGACAGTGGAGATGAACAGTATCATGTGGAGTCCTGTTTTGTGGTTTGCCACACCCCTCCCGATGAGCAGGACCCCCATTTTGACCGTAGCGCTCCAACACAAGTCTGTTTCCTTCGTTTTGCGGTACGCCACACCCCTCCCGATCAACAGGACCCCGTTTCCACTGTAGGAGGTCCAAGATAAGTTCGTTTCCTCCGTTTTGTGTTATGCCAGACCCCTCCCGATGAACAGGATCCTGTTTCGACCGTGGCTGGTCGAACACAAGGCCGTTTCCTTCGTTCCGCGACACGCCAGGCCTCAGTTCTATCGGCTATTCCGTCCAAGCCTATTGGTTCCCGATGAACATGACGACACATTCCGTTCCGACCCAGCCGGTTGCCTCCCCATGATCATGACGATGACGCAGCTTCTCTGTTCCGACCCAGCCATGTACACGAGCCCTGGCCATACATATGCGCGAGTGGGCGTTCGAGACCCCGCCCGTATGTATGTACGTGGCCATATTTAATTTCTTGCATCTTGGTGTTGGGTAACGTAGCAGAATTTTAAAATTTTCTACGCATCACCAAGATCAATCTATGGAGTCATCTAGCAACGAGGGAGAGAGGAGTGCATCTACATACCCTTGTAGATCGCGCGCGGAAGCGTTCAAGAGAACGAGGTTGATGGAGTCGTACTCGACGTGATCCAAATCACCGATGACCTAGTGCCGAACGGACGGCACCTCCGCGTTCAACACACGTACGGTTGGGAAGACGTCTCCTCCAACTTGATCCAGCAAGGGGGAAGGATAGGTTGATGAAGATCCAGCAGCACGACGGCGTGGTGGTGGATGCAGCAGGATCCCGGCAGGGCTTCGCCAAGCGCAAGCAGGGAGGATAGGTGTTACGGAGGGAGAGGGAGGCGCCAAGAGCAAGGGGTCCGGCTGCCCTCCCTCCCCCCTCTTTATATAGGGGCCTTGGGGGGTGTCGGCCCTAGGAGATGAATCTCCAAGGGGCCGCGGCCAAGGGGTGGCTCCTCCCCCAAGCCAAGTGGGGGGCGCCCCCACCCCTAGGGTTTCTCAACCCTAGGCGCAGGGGAGACCCAAGGGGGGCACACCAGCCCACTAGGGGCTGGTTCCCCTCCCAATTCAGCCCATGGGGCCCTCCGGGATAGGTGGCCCCACCCGGTGGACCCCCGGGACCCTTCTAGTGGTCCCGATACAATACCGGCGACCCCCGAAACCTTCCCGATGGCCGAAACTGGACTTCCTATATATAAATCTTTACCTCCGGACCATTCCGAAACTCTTCGTGACGTCCGGGATCTCATCCGGGACTCCGAACAACTTTAGCGTTACTGCATACTAATATCTCTACAACCCTAGCGTCACTGAACCTTAAGTGTGTAGACCCTACGGGTTCGGGAGACATGCAGACATGACCGAGACGCCTCTCCGATCAATAACCAACAGCGGGATCTGGATACCCATGTTGGCTCCCACATGCTCCACGATGATCTCATCGGATGAACCATGATGTCGAGGATTCAATCAATCCGTATACAATTCCCTTTGTCAATCGGTACGTTACTTGCCCGAGACTCGATCGTCGGTATCCCAATACCTCGTTCAATCTCGTTACCGGCAAGTCACTTTACTCGTGCCATAATCCATGATCCCGTGATCAACCACTTGGTCACATTGAGCTCATTATGATGATGCATTACCGAGTGGGCCCAGAGATACCTCTCCGTCATACGGAGTGACAAATCCCAGTCTCGATTCGTGCCAACCCAACAGACACTTTCGGAGATACCTGTAGTGTACCTTCATAGTCACCCAGTTACGTTGTGACGTTTGGCACACCCAAGGCACTCCTACGGTATCTGGGAGTTGCACAATCTCATGGTCTAAGGAAATGATACTTGACATTCGGAAAAGCTACAACAAACGAACTACACGATCTTTGAGCTATGCTTAGGATTGGGTCTTGTCCATCACATCATTCTCCTAATGATATGATCCCGTTATCAATGACATCCAATGTCCATAGTCAGGAAACCATGACTATCTTTTGATCAACGAGCTAGTCAACTAGAGGCTTACTAGGGACGTGTTGTGGTCTATGTATTCACACATGTATTACGATTTCCGGATAACACAATTATAGCATGAACAATAGACAATTATCATGAACAAAGAAATATAATAATAACCATTTTATTATTGCCTCTAGGGCATATTTCCAACAACTGGCCGATGTACGTATGTGTACATGCTACATGTGTGCCTCTACTACGACACGTGCACGCCTCTACATCGACCAATATGTATGTACACATTCGCGTCCAGAATGACAACGCTACATATGCTTCGACCAGGTGGGTGCCGACTGTCAGGCACCTCCTTGCATGCGAAGATGTAGCTGGTGGGTCCCAGCAGTCATGAGGGGAACATTTTTTCATGAAATACGGTGGCCCGTCCGGTAGGTCCCTACTGTCAGGTGGATGAATCATTATTTTGCGCGTAATAAGGAGGCACTTCCTTGCTGCGGCCATGGAACCAGCTGTCAGCTTCTCCACGTACAGTACTCTTCCGATGGAAGTCGTTCCTTGACCATGTTGACCACACCGCACCGAGAGCACCAGGGCGGTGGACGACGGTGAGGCCTAGGAAGGGGACGATGCGGAGTCGAGGAAGACGCGGCAGTGGATGCCCACGCGAAGAGGGGTATGAGTGTTCACTGGTTTGGCTACGGTGTGAGGCTTCCATCGCCGCAGAATAACAGGGGGGTATGGGTGAGTAAAGGGATGGCCTGGCCAGCGGTGGGAGTAGTAGGGGCAGTGAGGCCTCCGCGGCAGCACAACCGGCCACGGGAGGCAGGAGCAGGCGGCACGACCGGCGCTGCTTTGGGCGGCTAGAGCAAGAAGACCAGAGGTTGAAGAAGCACTACGGCCGTTGGATGGACATCATACGGTCACTGGAGCTAGAATCATTCATATTGACTAAGTTGACAAAACCCTCTGTCCACGTCAACTTGGTAGGCCCACAAGTCAGCCTCCCATATGGTGGGTCCCAGCTAGCAGGGGGAGTATTCATTTTTTTGCTCGTAATAAGGAAGCACTTCCTTGCCTGCGAAGATATAGCTGGTGGGTCCGAGCTGTCAGCGATGGGAACGTTTTTTTCACAAAATACAGAGGCCCTTCCGGTGGGTCCCAGATGTCAGGTGGAGGAATCATTATTTTGCGCGTAATAAGGAGGCATTTACTTGTGTGAGGCCATGAACCCAGCTGTCAGCCTTCCCACATACAGTCCACTTCCGATGGATGTCATTCGTTAACCAGGTTGACCACGTCGCGCTGAGCGCATCCAAGGTGGTGGAGGATGGTGAGGCCCCGGACAACAACGAGTTGGAGATGGGAAGACGCGTGTGACGCCCCGAGACCGATGTGCCAGGTGTCTTTCAGTTATTCGCTGTTGTTGCCATGTCATTTGTGATGGGTAACGTTGCAGAAAACAAAAAAATTTCTACTCGTTTCACCAAGATCATCTAGGAGTTCATCTAGCAACGAGTCATTGGATGCATCTACGTACCTTGTAGATCGCGAGCGGAAGCGTTCAAAGAACGGGGATGATGTAGTCGAACACGACGTGATTCGAATCACCGGAGATCCTAGCACCGAACGGACGGCACCTCCGCGTTCAACACACGTACGGAACAGCCACGTCTCCTCCTTCTTGATCCAGCAAGGGAGGGAGGAGAGGTTGAGGGAGATGGCACCAGCAGCAGCACGACGGCGTGGTGTTGATGGAGCTGCAGTACTCCGGCAGAGCTTCGCTAAGCAATAAGGAGATGGAGGAGGTGTTGGGGAGGAAGAAGGAGGCAACCAAAGGCCAAGGACTCAAGGTATGAAGTCCCTCCTCTCCCCCACTATATATAGGGGTGCCAAGGGGGGGTGGCCGGCCCTAGGAGATCCAATCTCCTAGGGGGTGCGGCGGCCAAGGGGGGTTTCCCTCCCCCCCAAGGCACCTAGGAGGTGCCTTCCACTAGTAGGACTCCTCCCCCTTGGAAACCCTAGGCGCATGGGCCTAGTGGGGCTGGTGCCCTTGGCCCAAGCAGGCCAAGGCGCACCCCCTACAGCCCATGTGGCCCCCGGGGATGGGTGGCCCCACCCGGTGGCCCCCCGGGACCCCTCCGGTGGTCCCGGTACAATACCGATAACCCCGAAACTTGTCCCGATGCCCGAAACAGGACTTTCCATATATAAATCTTTACCTCCGGACCATTCCGGAACTCCTCGTGACGTCCGGGATCTCATCTGGGACTCCGAACAACATTCGGGTTACTGCATATACATATCCCTACAACCCTAGCGTAATTGAACCTTAAGTGTGTAGACCCTACGGGTTCGGGAGACATGTAGACATGACCGAGATCGCTCTCCGGTCAATAACCAGCAGCGGGATCTGGATACCCATGTTGGCTCCCACATGCTCCACGATGATCTCATCGGATGAACCACGATGTCGAGGATTTAATCAACCCCGTATGCAATTCCCTTTGTCAATCGATATGTTACTTGCCCGAGATTCGATCGTCGGTATCCCAATACCTCGTTCAATCTTGTTACCGGCAAGTCACTTTACTCGTACCGTAATGCATGATCCCGTGACCAAACACTTGGTCACTTTGAGCTCATTATGATGATGCATTACTTGAGTGGGCCCAGTGATATCTCTCCGTCATACGGAGTGACAAATCCCAGTCTCGATCCATATAAAACAATAGATACTTTCGGAGATACCTGTAGTGCACCTTTATAGTCACCCAGTTACGTTGTGACGTTTGATACACCCAAAGCACTCCTACGGTATCCAGGAGTTATACGATCTCATGGTCGAAGGAAGAGATACTTTGACATTGCAAAACTCTAGCAAACGAACTATACGATCTTGTGCTATGTTTAGGATTGGGTCTTGTCCATCACATCATTATCCTAATGATGTGATCCCGTTATCAATGACATCCAATGTCCATAGCCAGGAAACCATGACTATCTATTGATCAACGAGCTAGTCAACTAGAGGCTTACTAGGGACATGTTGGTGTCTGTTATTCACACATGTATTACGATTTCCGGATAACACAATTATAGCATGAATAAAGACAATTATCATGAACAAAGAAATATAATAATAATGCTTTTATTATTGCCTCTAGGGCATATTTCCAACAGTCTCCCACTTGCACTAGAGTCAATAATCTAGTTACATTGTGATGAATCGAACACCCATGGAATTCTGGTGTTGATCATGTTTTGCTCTTGGGAGAGGTTTAGTCAACGGATCTGCTACATTCAGGTCCGTATGTACTTTACAAATCTCTATGTCTCCATCTTGAACATTTTCACGGATGGTGTAGAAGCGACGCTTGATGTGCCTTGTCTTCTTGTGAAACCTGGGCTCCTTGGCAAGTGCAATAGCTCCAGTGTTGTCACAGAAGAGCTTGATCGGCCCCGACGCATTGGGTATGACTCCTAGGTCGGTGATGAACTCCTTCACCCATATTGCTTCATGTGCTGCCTCCGAGGCTGCCATGTACTCCGCTTCACATGTAGATCCCGCCACGACGCTCTGCTTGCAACTGCACCAGCTTACTGCCCCACCATTCAAAATATACACGTATCCGGTTTGTGACTTAGAGTCATCCAGATCTGTGTCGAAGCTAGCGTCGACGTAACCTTTTACGACGAGCTCTTCGTCACCTCCATAAACGAGAAACATTTCCTTAGTCCTTTTCAGGTACTTCAGGATATTCTTGACCGCTGTCCAGTGTTCCTTGCCGGGATTACTTTGGTACCTTCCTACCAAACTTACGGCAAGGTTTACATCAGGTCTAGTACACAGCATGGCATACATAATAGAACCTATGGCTGAGGCATAGGGGATGACACTCATCTCTTCTATCTCTGCTGCCGTGGTCGGACATTGAGCTGAGCTCAATTTCGCACCTTGCAAAACAGGCAAGAACCCTTTCTTGGACTGATCCATTTTGAACTTCTTCAAAATCTTATCAAGATATGTGCTTTGTGAAAGACCTATGAGGCGTCTTGATCTATCCCTATAGATCTTGATGCCTAATATATAAGCAGCTTCTCCAAGGTCCTTCATTGAAAAACTCTTATTCAAGTAGGCCTTAATGCTGTCCAAAAGTTCTATATCATTTCCCATCAAAAGTATGTCATCTACATATAGTATGAGAAATGCTATAGAGCTCCCACTCACTTTCTTGTAAACACAGGCTTCTCCATAAGTCTGTGTAAACCCAAACGCTTTGATCATCTCATCAAAACGAATGTTCCAACTCCGAGATGCTTGCACCAGCCCATAAATCGAGCGTTGGAGCTTGCACACCTTGTCAGCATTTTTAGGATCGACAAAACCTTCCGGCTGCATCATATACAATTCTTCCTTAAGGAAACCATTAAGGAATGCCGTTTTGACGTCCATTTGCCAAATTTCATAATCATAAAATGCGGTAATTGCTAACATGATTCGGACGGACTTCAGCTTCGCTACCGGTGAGAAAGTCTCATCATAGTCAATCCCTTGAACTTGTCGATAACCCTTAGCGACAAGCCGAGCTTTATAGATGGTCACATTACCATCCGCGTCTGTCTTCTTCTTAAAGATCCATTTATTTTCTATGGCTCGCCGTTCTACGGGCAAGTCAGTCAAAGTCCATACTTCGTTTTCATACATGGATCCTATCTCGGATTTCATGGCTTCTAGCCATTTGTCGGAATCCGGACCCGCCATCGCTTCTTCATAGTTCGAAGGTTCACCGTTGTCTAACAACATGATTTCCAAGACAGGGTTGCCGTACCACTCTGGTGCGGAACGTGTCCTCGTGGACCTTCGAATTTCAGTAGGAGCTTGATCAGAAGTATCTTGATCATTATCATTAACTTCCTCTCTAGTCGGTACAGGCACCTCAGGAACATTTTCTTGAGTTGCGCCATTTTCCGGTTCAAGAGGTAATACTTCATCAAGCTCTACTTTCCTCCCACTTACTTCTTTCGAGAGAAACTCTTTCTCCAGAAAGGACCCATTCTTGGCAACAAAGATCTTGCCTTCGGATCTGAGGTAGAAGATATACCCAACAGTTTCTTTAGGGTATCCTATGAAGACGCATTTTTCCGATTTGGGTTCGAGCTTTTCAGGTTGAAGTTTCCTGACATAAGCATCGCATCCCCAAACTTTTAGAAATGACAGCTTAGGTTTCTTCCCAAACCATAATTCATACGGTGTCGTCTCAACGGATTTCGACGGGGCCCTATTTAAAGTGAATGCGGCAGTCTCTAAAGCATAGCCCCAAAAAGATAGTGGTAAATCGGCAAGAGACATCATAGATCGCACCATATCTAATAGAGTGCGATTACGACGTTCGGACACACCATTACGCTGAGGTGTTCCAGGTGGCGTGAGTTGTGAAACTATTCCACATTTTCTTAAGTGTGTACCAAACTCGTGACTCAAGTATTCTCCTCCACGATCTGATCGCAGAAACTTGATTTTCCTGTCACGTTGATTCTCAACTTCACTCTGAAATTCCTTGAACTTTTCAAAGGTCTCAGACTTGTGTTTCATTAAGTAGACATACCCATATCTACTCAAGTCATCAGTGAGGGTGAGAACATAACGATAGCCACCGCGAGCCTCAACACTCATTGGACCGCACACATCAGTATGTATGATTTCCAATAAGTTGGTTGCTCTCTCCATTGTTCCTGAGAATGGAGTCTTGGTCATTTTACCCATGAGGCATGGTTCGCACGTGTCAAATGATTCGTAATCAAGAGACTCTAAAAGTCCATCAGCATGGAGCTTCTTCATGCGTTTGACACCTATGTGACCGAGGCGGCAGTGCCACAAGTATGTGGGACTATCACTATCAATCTTACATCTTTTGGTACTTACACTATGAATATGTGTAGCATTACACTCGAGATTCATAAAGAATAAACCATTCACCATCGGAGCATGACCATAAAACATATCTCTCATATAAATAGAACAACCATTATTCTCGGATTTAAATGAGTAGCCATCTCGAATTAAACGAGATCCTGATACAATGTTCATGCTCAAACTTGGCACAAAATAACAATTATTGAGGTTCAAAACTAATCCCGTAGGTAAATGTAGAGGTAGCGTGCCGACGGCGATCACATCGACCTTGGAACCATTCCCGACGCGCATCGTCACCTCGTCCTTCGCCAGTCTCCGTTTATTCCGCAGCTCCTGTTGTGTGTTACAAATATGAGCAACGGCACCGGTATCAAATACCCAGGAGTTACTACGATTACTGGTAAGGTACACATCAATTACATGTATATCAAATATACCTTTGGTTTTGCCGGCCTTCTTGTCCGCTAAGTATTTGGGGCAGTTCCGCTTCCAGTGACCATGTTCCTTGCAATAAAAACACTCAGTCTCGGGCTTGGGTCCATTCTTTGGCTTCTTCCCGGCAGCTTGCTTGCTGGGTGCGGCAACTACCTTGCCGTCCTTCTTGAAGTTCTTTTTACCCTTGCCCTTCTTGAACTTAGTGGTTTTATTGATCATCAACACTTGATGTTCCTTTCTGACTTCTACCTCTGCTGATTTCAGCATAGCAAATACTTCAGGAATGGTCTTTTCCATCCCCTGCATATTGAAGTTCATCACAAAGCTCTTGTAGCTCGGTGGAAGCGACTGGAGGATTCTGTCAATGACCGCATCATCCGGGAGATTAACTCCCAGCTGAGTCAAGCGGTTATGTAACCCAGACATAGTGAGTATGTGCTCACTGACAGAACTATTTTCCTCCATCTTACAGCTGAAGAATTTGTCAGAGACTTCATATCTCTCGACCCGGGCATGAGCTTGGAAAACCATTTTCAGCTCTTCGAACATCTCATATGCTCCATGTCTCTCAAAACGCTTTTGGAGCCCCGGATCTAGGCTGTAAAGCATGCCGCACTGAACGAGGGAGTAGTCATCGGAACGTGCCTGCCAAGCGTTCATAACGTCTTGTTCCGCAGGGAGAACAGGTGCATCACCTAGCGGTGCTTGTAGGACATAATCTTTCTTGGCAGCTATGAGGATGATCCTCAGGTTCCGGACCCAGTCCGTATAGTTGCTGCCATCGTCTTTCAGCTTGGTTTTCTCTAGGAACGCGTTGAAGTTGAGGACTACGTTGGCCATTTGATCTACAAGACATATTGTAAAAATTTAGACTAAGTTCATGATAATTAAGTTCATCTAATCAAATTATAATGAACTCCCACTCAGATTTGACATCCCTTTGGTCATCTAAGTGTTACACGATCCGAGTCGACTAGGCCGTGTCCGATCATCACGTGAGACGGACTAGTCATCGTCGGTGAACATTCTCATGTAGATCGTATCTTCCATACGACTCGTGTTCGACCTTTCGATCTCCGTGTTCCGAGGCCATGTCTGTACATGCTAGGCTCGTCAAGTTAACCCTAAGTGTTTTCGCTGTGTAAAACTGTCTTACACCCGTTGTATGTGAACGTAAGAATCTATCACACCCGATCATCACGTGGTGCTTCGAAACGACGAACTGTAGCAACGGTGCACAGTTAGGGGAGAACACTTCTTGAAATTTTTGTAAGGGATCATCTTATTTACTACCGTCGTTCTAAGTAAACAAGATGCATAAAACATAATAAACATCGCATGCAATTATATAAAGTAGTGACATGATATGGCCAATATCATATAGCTCCTTTGATCTTCATCTTCGGGGCTCCATGATCATCTTGTCACCGGCACGACACCATGATCTCCATCATCATGATCTCCATCATCGTGTCTTCATGAAGTTGTCACGCCAACGACTACTTCTACTTCTATGACTAACGCGTTTAGTAATAAAGTAAAGTAGTTTACATGGCGTTCTTTAATGACTCGCAGGTCATACAAAAAATAAAGACAACTCCTATGGCTCCTGCCGGTTGTCATACTCATCGACATGCAAGTCGTGATTCCTATTACAATAGCATGAACATCTCATACATGACATATAGATCATTCATCATTCATCACAACTTTGGCCATATCATATCACAAAGCACTTGCTGCAAAAACAAGTTAGACGTCCTCTAATTGTTGTTTGCAAGTTTTACGTGGCTGAAGTAGGGTTCTAGCAAGAACGTTTTCTTACCTACGTGAAACCACAACGTGATTTGTCAACTTCTATTTACCCTTCATAAGGACCCTTTTCATCGAATCCGCTTCAACTAAAGTAGGAGAGACAGACACCCGCCAGCCACCTTATGCAACTTGTGCATGTTAGTCGGTGGAACCGGTCTCACGTAAGCGTACGTGTAAGGTTGGTCCGGGCCGCTTCATCCCACAATACCGCTGAAGCAAGATAAGACTAGTAGCGGCAAGAAAGTTGACAAATCTACGCCCACAACCAATTGTGTTCTACTCGTGCAAGAAGAACTACGCATAGACCTAGCTCATGATGCCACTGATGGGTAACGTTGCAGAAAACAAAAAAATTTCTACTCGTTTCACCAAGATCATCTAGGAGTTCATCTAGCAACGAGTCATTGGATGCATCTACGTACCTTGTAGATCGCGAGCGGAAGCGTTCAAAGAACGGGGATGATGTAGTCGAACACGACGTGATTCGAATCACCGGAGATCCTAGCACCGAACGGACGGCACCTCCGCGTTCAACACACGTACGGAACAGCCACGTCTCCTCCTTCTTGATCCAGCAAGGGAGGGAGGAGAGGTTGAGGGAGATGGCACCAGCAGCAGCACGACGGCGTGGTGTTGATGGAGCTGCAGTACTCCGGCAGAGCTTCGCTAAGCAATAAGGAGATGGAGGAGGTGTTGGGGAGGAAGAAGGAGGCAACCAAAGGCCAAGGACTCAAGGTATGAAGTCCCTCCTCTCCCCCACTATATATAGGGGTGCCAAGGGGGGGTGGCCGGCCCTAGGAGATCCAATCTCCTAGGGGGTGCGGCGGCCAAGGGGGGTTTCCCTCCCCCCCAAGGCACCTAGGAGGTGCCTTACCCTCCTAGGACTCTTGCCCCCTTGAACCCTAGGCGCATGGGCCTATGTGGGGCTGGTGCCCTTGGCCCAAACAGGCCAAGGCGCACCCCCTACAGCCCATGTGGCCCCCGGGGATGGGTGGCCCCACCCGGTGGGCCCCCGGGACCCCTCCGGTGATCCCGGTACAATACCGATAACCCCGAAACCTGTCCCGATGCCCGAAACAGGACTTTCCATATATAAATCTTTACCTCCGGACCATTCCGGAACTCCTCGTGACGTCCGGGATCTCATCCGGGACTCCGAACAACATTCGGGTTACTGCATATACATATCCCTACAACCCTAGCGTAACTGAACCTTAAGTGTGTAGACCCTACGGGTTCGGGAGACATGTAGACATGACCGAGATCGCTCTCCGGTCAATAACCAACAGCGGGATCTGGATACCCATGTTGGCTCCCACATGCTCCACGATGATCTCATCGGATGAACCACGATGTCGAGGATTTAATCAACCCCGTATGCAATTCCCTTTGTCAATCGATATGTTACTTGCCCGAGATTCGATCGTCGGTATCCCAATACCTCGTTCAATCTTGTTACCGGCAAGTCACTTTACTCGTACCGTAATGCATGATCCCGTGACCAAACACTTGGTCACTTTGAGCTCATTATGATGATGCATTACTTGAGTGGGCCCAGTGATATCTCTCCGTCATACGAAGTGACAAATCCCAGTCTCGATCCATATAAAACAATAGATACTTTCGGAGATACCTGTAGTGCACCTTTATAGTCACCCAGTTACGTTGTGACGTTTGATACACCCAAAGCACTCCTACGGTATCCAGGAGTTATACGATCTCATGGTCGAAGGAAGAGATACTTTGACATTGCAAAAACTCTAGCAAACGAACTATACGATCTTGTGCTATGTTTAGGATTGGGTCTTGTCCATCACATCATTATCCTAATGATGTGATCCCGTTATCAATGACATCTAATGTCCATAGCCAGGAAACCATGACTATCTATTGATCAACGAGCTAGTCAACTAGAGGCTTACTAGGGACATGTTGGTGTCTGTTATTCACACATGTATTACGATTTCCAGATAACACAATTATAGCACGAATAAAGACAATTATCATGAACAAAGAAATATAATAATAATGCTTTTATTATTGCCTCTAGGGCATATTTCCAACAATTTGCTTGCGTGTTGCATCTTGCCATGTCATCATGTGCATTGCATCATCATGTTTTCAAAACTTGCATTAGCCCGGGTTCTCCCAGTTCCGTCCGTTATCTGTTCTGAGCCCAGACACACTTGCACGCGCCCGCGGCATGTCCGAAATATTATTTTATAAGTGGCCAGAAAATGTCATCGGAATGGGTTGAAAGTTGGCATGTGGTGTTGTTAGGTTGTAGGTAGGCCGCCTGCCAAGTTTCATCGCATTCGGAGTTCGTTTGATAGCCCAACAGATAACTATAGCGACATTATAGTCGGTCTAACGTCGGACGTGTTCGGTCTCCGGAAACAGTCGTCGGGCCTCCCTCTCTTCTCTTCTCTCAGCTCGAGACCGTCTACACAGCTCACTACCTACCGCCAGGTCCAACCTAACCTTTCTCGTAGCCCGCAGCCCCCCTCGCGCGCGTCCAAAACTTACCCGAACCCGACCCGCACAGTCGTCACCGTTGGATCCGGGTCATCCCCAAACATCTACAAAACATCACCGTTTTCTTATTTGGTATCCCTAGCTATTTTTTTTGCGACCGTGTGATTAAGATCGGAGGGACCAAATGCCCCTATCTA
>NC_041382.1:650567040-650611315 GCF_002162155.2 Triticum dicoccoides
CAATCACCTTCGTTCCTTGTTTTCAGATCCACTCCACCAACCAACGAAGCCACCACCCACTCGTTTTGGACCGCTAGATCACAGATCCGACGGCCTAGGAGGCTCCCCAACGCCCCAGCGTTCGTCCCTGCCTCCCAGCCGCAGCTCCCTCGCCCCCGCTCGATCTGGCTGCTGAGATCCCGAGAGCCTCGACCCGAAGCTCCATCACCCGCCGGTGGCCTCGATGGTACAGCAGCAACTGCCGCCAGACCGGATTCCCCCCTCGCCTCTAACCTTTCTTCCTCGTGGCTCTCCCGCTCGTATCTCACATCTTCCTCTCCCTCTCTCTATTTTTTTTGCTCACAGGAGACCTCCATGGATGCTCCAGCTAGCTCTGTCGCTGTCGTTTCATGCCGGGAATGAGTGGATCCGGTCTCCATCGCTGCGGATCCGCCTCCCCAGCCGTCCCGCGCCCTGGACCTCGCCGGAGCCGCGCTAGGCCGCCGCCGTCGTCCTGCTCCAAGGCAAAGCGCGGCCCGCTCGATCCTCTGCTTCGTTGACCTGCTTCACCTCCCCTTGGGCCAGATCTGCGCCAAGGCCCAGCTCGCCACGATTCGTCTCCACGCGTAGCCCAGCGCCACGCCAAGCCCGCAGCCCCGCCGACCTGCTTCACCGCCTTGGGCCGAAGCCCATGAGGGAGCAGCCCCTCTAGCCCCTCTGCTCTATTGGGCCAGCCAGTTTTGGCCCGACTGTGTTTTTTTTCTGTCCATGCGTTTTGCCTATTATTCCAGAGAACGCCTGTTTTACAGAAAACCCCCTAAGTTTCATGCATATCCTAACTCACAAACTGTGCATCGCATGTAAATAATTTATATATGAAAGTTGCTTAGAATTTTGTCTAGTTTAATAATATGCAACTTTCATCCATGTTTAAAATGTTTAAAATGCTGTTTGTTTAAATTTGTTTAAATAACTTGCTAAAATGCTTTATTTCATAACTAAGTAACCGTAGCTCCGAATTAAATAATCTTTATATGTAAATGGGGTAGAAAAATGCCTAGTTTAGCATGGTGACCTTTATTTGTATGTTAAACAACTCTAAAATTGTGTTTAGGGTGGAACAGTACAAAATCTATAATATGCTCATGAGGAGTTTCCGGAATTGTTGTTCGTTGCTTCCGGCCTCATTTAACCTTGACTAGATAGGTAGTTTTCATTTGCTTCACCTCTTGCCATGCTAACAACATTTAATCTTGTTGGGTACATAAATGAGAGAGAACTAAATAAGTCATGTGGTGTTTCGTCAATATGCAACCCGTTGCATATTATGCTCCACTTAATTTGTAGGATTGTTTGTGCACTTTGCCATGCCATGCTTCTTTAAACCGGTCATGCATCATACTTGGTTGTGCATCATGCCATGATTTTGTGGTGGTTGTTTACTATGTTGTGTGCTTCTTTCCGGTGTTGCTTCTTCGGGTTGGTTCCGGTAACGTCGCGTTTGTGAGGACCCGTTCGTCTACGTCCGTTTGTCTTCTTCATGGACTCGTTCTTCTTCCTTGCGGATCTCAGGCAAGATGACCATACCCTCAAAATCACTTCTATCTTTGCTTGCTAGATGCTCGCTCTTTTGCTATGCCTATGCTGCGATACCTACCACTTTCTTATCATGCCTCCCATTTTGTGAACCAAGCCTCTAACCCACCTTGTCCTAGCAAACCGTTGTTTGGCTATATTACCGCTTTGCTCAGCCCCTCTTATAGCGTTGTTAGTTGCAGGTGAAGATTGAAGTTTGTTCCTTGTTGGAACATGAAGATGTTGTTCCTTGTTGGAACATGTTTACTTGTTGGGATATCATTATATTGCCATGTTATCTTCATGCATCTATATACTTGGTAAAGGGTGGAAGGCTCGGCCTCTCGCCTGGTGTTTTGTCCACTCTTGCCGCCCTAGTTTCCGTCATATCGGTGTTATGTTCCCGGATTTTGCGTTCCTTACGCGGTTGGGTGATAATGGGAACCCCTTGATAGTTCGCCTTGATTAAAGCTTTTCCAGCAATGCCCAACATTGGTTTTACCATTCGCCGCCTATCCTTTTCTTTTCCCTTGGGGGTCACGCGCCCAAGGGTCATCATTATTTTAAACCCCGGGCCAGTGCTCCTCTGAGTGTTGGTCCAACCTGTCAGCTGCCGGTGGCCACCAGGGGCAACTCTGGGCTGGCCTACCCGTACCTAAGACAATCCGAGTGTGCCCTGAGAAAGAGATATGTGCAGCTCCTATCTGGATTTGTCGGCACATTCGGACGGTGTTGCTGGATTTGTTTTAACTTGTCAAAGTGTCTTGTTGTACCGGGATACCAAGTCTGATTAGAACGTCTCGGGAGGAGGTCTATTCCTTCGTTGACCGTGAGAGCTTGTCAGGGGCTAAGTTGGGACAGACCTGCAGGGATGTAGAAAACCTGAACTTGACCTTAATTAAAATGAATCAACAGCGTGAGTTACCGTGATGGTCTCTTTCCGGCGGAGTCCGGTAAGTGAACACGGTGTTGGAGTTATGCTTGACGTATGTTGTTTAGGATCACTTCTTGATCATACTTTCTCGAACGTGCTTTGCCTTATCTTCTCTCTCTCATTTGCGTATGCTAGCCACCATATATGCTAGTCGCTTGCTGCAACTCCACCTCATACCTTTTTACCTTACCCTTAAGCTTAAATAGTCTTGATCGCGAGGGTGCGAGATTGCTGAGTCCCTGTGGCTCACAGATACTTCCAAAACCAGCTTGCAGGTGCCGATGAGTCCGTGCAGATGACGCAACCAAGCTCAGGAGGAGCTCGATGAAGACCTTGTCCTTTGTGTTGTTTCGTTCTAGTTGATCAGTAGTGGAGCCCAGTTGGGGTCGATCGGGGACCTTTGTCGCATTTGGGGTTCTTCTTTTATTTTGGTTCCGTAGTCGGACCTTGATTGTATTTGAATGATGTAATGCTTTATTCATGTATTGTGTGAAGTGGCGATTGTAAGCCAACTATGTATCTTTTTCCTTATGTATTACATGGGTTGTGTGAAGATTACCTCATTTGTGACATTGCTTTCAATGCGGTTATGCCTCTAAGTCGTGCTTCGACACATGGGAGATATAGCTGCATCGAGGGCGTTACAACGCGGGAGTGGAGTCGCAGACAGAGAGGTGTACGAGGGTTAACTAGTTCTGGTGCGGTGTGGTTTGGCGGTCGGTGGAGAAGAACAGGATGTGTGGAGGGGTGGAGGGATGGCCTGGCCGGCGGTGCGGTAGCGCTTCACAGCGAAGCCTGCTAAGCAGAGCTGCTAGCAGTAGAAGGCGGGAGCAGGTGGTCCCGGCAGCGCTGGAGGAAGAAGACGAGAGATTGAAGATGGATGTCGGTCGTTAGATGTAAATCCAACGACTAACTATGTTAGAATCATTTGTTGAGTAAGTTGACAACGGCTTGAGTTGGCTTCGATGTATTGGCCCATGTCGGAGTAATAGGCCACGGGTGGCCTAACCCGAGCCCCAGAACCTTTCAAGACATCGGGACCGGCTGGGCCCCTCAAGGCGTCAAGATAGAGCTCCGCCTTCTGGCGGCCGGCTAGCCGAACGGCCGACTGCCAGAAGGCAGCCATGCTCAGGAAGCCGGCTCCAAGACGGGCCGACTCCTAGCAGGTGGCCTCCAGAGAGGCCGGCCCCTAGCAGTCGGCCCATGGCGCCCTCAAAGTCTGCGCCCCCATTAATAAGACAAGACAGGGTGTGGCTGCAATATAGCCCATTCGCCCGTATCCAGGCCCGGGCATGGCCACAGTGCTCCGTACAGGCGGAGATCTCCTCCCGGCGCGGCACTGTTGCCACTCCGCCCTTTCGTCACTCCTGTCAGGCGAAACCTTGTTCCCACGACCGCTTGTCGGTACGGCCCGAAGACAGCGGGCCCTGCCAGTCAGCGAGAGCCCGAAAGATGGCGGGGCCTCACCAGTCAGACCCGAGGGAGGCCATCTCTCAGCAATCGGCCCGTTCCTTCCTCGGGGCCCCACACACCATTAACCAGATAAGACGCGGGTGGCTACAGTGATCTCCCGCCAGGCGGCGGGACTGTAGCCATGCTCCCCTGACCAAGAAAGCATCATTAGCATCACGGCAACAGTAATCCACAGCCGGCAAGACCCGTGAGCGGCGGAGACGGCCTGTCGGCTCCGTACCAGACCCGCCGGCGGGGCCCACGAGGCCGCGGGCCCCAGCAGTCGGTGGAGAAGCCCGCGACTAGAGAGACTGACAGACGGGTCCTACACCCAGCCATAATACCATTGTACCCTTGGGGGTAGGCCTATATAAATCCCCTAGAGCACCCATGCAAAGGGTTGGAACCTGTTAGAATTAGACTCACACCTAGGGGGAGAGGAGGGCAAGATTTGCCTTCTCCTACCTCTAGCATACAACTCGAGGAGCACCATTGTACTCACTAGTGCCTTAGTGATCATGCGGAGACCCCATAGAGCAGGACTAGGGGTGTTATCTCCTAGTAGAGCCCCGAACCTAGGTACAGTGCGCTGGCGTTCGTGTCTATGCCTTATCCTGCTTCCAGGCACCGGCGACGTTCTACTCGCTCCCACCATGACAAGCCATCCATTGGCATATGTCGCACCCAACCCCGACATTTGGCGCTCACCGTGGGGCGAGGTGCACCATCTCCCAGAAACCTGTTCTGGATGGGAACCCTGTTCCTTCCTGGCGAGCGCAGCCAGCCCGGCACGCCAGACGGCGTGTGCGCCAAGGCGCTGCACGGCGCGGAGGTTGCCTGCGCGGCGAGCTGCCTCACCAATCTTGTTGGCGTGATTCGCCTCCCCGATGAGCCCGCGTCTGATGCGGGCACCGATGGCCCCGAGAGCCGCCTCATGAGCCTCCTCGATCAGCTCCATGTCGTCAGCGAGCCTGCTTCTCACTTGGAGTCGGTTGCCTCCACCGAACCGATGTTGGTCGACTCTGACATGCAGTCGCTTGCGTGTTCCCCTCCAACATGGTGGTCTACGACGAGCCGCTTCCTCGCGCGGACAGCGGCGGCGGCACCGTCACGGAGGTGCTCGTCATCAGCCACGGCGAGCATTCTGGGAAAGGGGGCCAGGATCCATTGCAGGCGGCAATGCAAGACGTAGCTACACCTATCCCGGAAGACACCGACGCCGAGATGTTGGAGGCACGCCGCATCCAGCTCGTCGAGAGTGCCAACCGGCTGGCCAGCATGAGACGCCTTTCGGAGGCCTACCAGCGGGAAATGGACCATGCTGTCGGCGAAACGCCGGCTCCTGGTGGGCCTAGCCGCATTGGCTTGGTCCGGCAGCTTGGCGCGACCATCGCCAGCATGTTCGGGATAGATCATCCCGTCGACGCCACGCCTGCAGAGAATATACGGGATGCCCAGGCGGCAGCAGACGAGCTAGACAAGCTCGAGGGCGATGAGCGTCGCCACATGACGGAGCGAGTCCAGCAACTCCTCGAAGCGGCTGCTGAGCAGCAAGATGCCGGCTGCCGCGCTGAAGCACCCAACCGGCGAAACGACGACACATCTCCTCACCGAGATCAAGGCGCGATATCCCGGACGCCGACTGGTGGCGACCGCGATAGAAGAGACAAGGAGTCGGCTGCCAGCCACAGCTGGACTCACATCACCATCGAGCGCGACCAAGACGGCCGCCTGAGAGTAGTGCGGCGGTGAGACGACTGTCCGCCTCTTCCACCTCGTAGGGAGAGTCGCATTTCCTCGCCGCCTGTTGATCACCCATCACTTGGCGACCGCCTTGGCTGCCAAGAAGGAATCGGAGAAAACGATGCCCGCCATCGGATCAATCGCCTCAATCGATCCCTGGCGCTAGAAGAAGCAGATGAGCTGGGTCCGCCTTGTATTGGCCCTCGCATCTGAGATGAGCCCTTCCCCAAAGGATTCACTCTCCCAAGAGATACACCCAAGTATACCGGCTCTGTGAAGCCGGAGGACTGGCTGGTCGACTACTCCACAGCCGTCAGCATCGCCAACGGCAACAAGCGTGTTGCCCTGAAGTACGTTCCGCTCATGCTCCACGGCACTTTCCGGACATGGCTAAACAACCTGAAGCCCCGCAGCATCAACAGCTGGGTTGATTTTACTAAAGCATTCATCCGCACCTTCACCAGCACGTACAAGCGGTCGCCCATGCCTCGCCAGCTCTCCTTATGCGTCCAAGGCTCCAACGAGTCGACTCGCGACTATCTCACGCGCTGGGCCGAGTTGCGCAACTCTTGCGAGGGCGTGCACGAGGTGCAAGCCATCGAGTACTTCACTGCCGGGTGCCGAGAGGGCACCCTCCTCAAGCACAAGCTTCTCTGCGACGAGCCAGCAACCCTTGATGAACTGCTAATCATAGCAGACAAGTACGCCACGGCCGACTCCTCCATGAAGGCGGAGATTCAAGTCAATGTGTCGGGCAAAGTGGCCCCTCAAGCTCCTCGGACCCCGGCTAGTGAGGCCAGTCGGTGACAACAACCGAACGACAACAAGTGCAAGGCCATGTAGCCGGTTTCCACGAGCCGCCAGGTGGCAACAATCGAAGATCAGCAGCCAGAAGGGCAGCCTCCTCCCAAACGCCAGAAGGGCGGGAAGCCCAACTGGCTGCTCGCCTTCTCGTACGAGCAGACTCTCGATGCACCATGCAAGTTCCACAGTGGTGCGAAGCCGTCCAATCACACTACTCGGAAGTGCCACTGGCTTACCAGGATCGCCAAGGGTGATGAACTCCAGCCCCCTGTGCTAGCCAGCCCGCCGCCTCCTCCTCCATAGCAGCCGGCGACTCGGCCAGTCAAGGCCATACAAGATGATTATCCTGAAGAGCATGGAGCTTATGTCGTGTTCACCAGCATGGCCGACGACAGGCACAGCCGACGGCAGCAGCAACAAGAAGTAAATGCAGTAGCATCAGAAACCCCGGAATTCATGCATTGGTCTGAGAAGCCCATCAGCTGGAGCAGAGCCGACCATTCGGAGTTGATGCCCAATCCCGGCACTTATGCTTTGGTGTTGGATGCCACGTTTTCCACAGAGAGGCAAGCTGCTCGCTTCTCTCGAGTTCTGATAGATGGCGGCAGCTGAGGGAGTCCTGGATTAGGGGGTGTTCGGGTAGCCGGACTATACCTTCAGCCGGACTCCTGGACTATGAAGATACAAGATTGAAGACTTCGTCCCGTGTCTGGATGGGACTTTCCTTGGCGTGGAAGGCAAGCTTGGCGATGCGGATATTCAAGATCTCCTACCATTGTAACCGACTCTTGTAACCCTAACCCTATCTGGTGTCTATATAAACCGGAGGGTTGTAGTCCGTAGGCAATCAACTCCATACACAACAATCATACCATAGGCTAGCTTCTAGGGTTTAGCCTCCTTGATCTCGTGGTAGATCTACTCTTGTACTACCCATATCATCAATATTAATCAAGCAGGAGTAGGGTATTACCTCCATCGAGAGGGCCCGAACCTGGGTAAAACAAAGTGTTCCCTGCCTCCTGTTACCATCCGGCCTTGACGCACAGTTCGGGACCCCCTACCCGAGATCCGCCGGTTTTGACACCGACATTGCTGCTTTCGTTGAGAGTTCCTCTGTGTCTCCGCCTTTAGGCCCGATGGCTCCTTTGATCATCAACAACGATACGGTCCAGGGTGAGACTTTTCTCCCCGGATAGATCTTCGTCTTCGGCGGCTTTGCTCTATGGGCCAATCCACTCGGCCACCTGGAGCAGATCGGAAGCTACGCCCCTGGCCATCAAGTCAGGTTCGGAAGCTTAAACTACACGGCTGACATCCGCGGAGACTTGATCTTTGACGGGCTCGAGCCACGGCCAAGCGCGCCGCACTATCTCGAGGGGCACGATGTAGCTCTGCCCCCAGACAGTGTCCTGGAGGCCGCACACGCATCGGTTCCGACCCCTAACGCGGAGCCTATTGCGCCAATTGAGGATGAGCGGTTGGACGTCACCTCGGGGGCTGCGATCCCGAAAGCGATCGAGCCGAACGCTAGCCCCGCACTCTGCACGACCCGTGACTCCGAGGATCCGGACTCCTCCCTGGACTCCGAACCCCCGTGCCCCTGCCAATCAAATCCGATTGGGCGCCGATAATGGAGTTCACCGCCGCAGACATCTTTCAGCACTCGCCTTGTGGCGATATCCTGAACTTTCTCAAGTCTCTCTCCTTATCAGGAGAGCCCTGGCCGAACTACGGTCAGCGAGGATGGGATATGGACGATGAAGAAATTCAAAGCCCACCCACCACCCACCTGGTAGCCACTGTCGACAATTTAAATGATGTGCTCAACTTCGACTCCAGAGACATCGACAGCATGGATGACGATGCAGGAGATACCGACGAACCAACGCCCATAGGGCATTGGATAGCCACCTCATCTCATGAGGTGTACATGGTGGATACCTCTAAAGGAAGCCACAACGAGGAAAAAGGGGATGGGACGGGAGATCGACCCCCCGAAAAGCAATCAAAGCGTCGGCGTAAACGCCGACCCAAGCCCCGCCTCGACAAAACCCCAGCCATAGAGCAGGACAAGCCGGTAGACGACGAGCAGGCCTTAGAGTAACCGTCCGAACAGGGCAACACGGATAGAGAAACCGAACATCCCTCCTCCGGCGAAAACGGCATTCCAGACGACCTCACGCCGAATAAACCTACGGAGCAGAAGAATCTCCATGAGAGGCTCGTTGCAACTGCACGCAGCCTAAAAAAGTAGAAGCGAAAGCTAAAAACAGCGGAAGATGCACTTCGGATTAGATGGAGCAAAGTAATCAATACCACAGAAAAGTACGGCGACAGTCGCCGCACTAAAAGCTATCCGAAAAGAAAGCTACTGCCTGAATTCGACGAGGAGGCCCTAGAGCCCTTGCGTTCAAAAAATGAAAAAGCCACACGGTCGGATAGACGACCCCATAAAGCGGCAAGCGGCACCGCACCTAAATCGGCATGCGACCCACTTAAGGATTCGCATCATGGCCCAGTCAGGTCCATTTATGGGCCAAGAAAGCAAGCTCTCGTAAGCAACACTATGAAGCCATCATCAGAATCCGGCATACCCAAATACAGGGGCACCGCACACCCCCTATGTTTCACCTATGAGGTCCTGGACTATGAATTCCCAGAGGGATTCAAACCCGTAAACATAGAGGCATATGATGGAACAACAGACCGTGGAGTCTGGATCGAGGATTATATCCTCCACATACACATGGCTAGAGGAGATGATCTCCACGCCATAAAATATCTACCCCTTAAGCTTAAAGGGCCAACCCGACATTGGCTTAAAAGCCTTCCAGAAAACACAATTGGAAGCTGGGAGGAGCTCGAGGATGCTTTCCGAGCAAACTTTCAAGGGACCTATGTCCGTCCTCCGGATGCAGACGATCTTAGTCACATAACTCAACAACCCGGAGAATCAGCTCGGCAGTTCTGGAATAGATTCCTCACTAAAAAGAATCAGATAGTCGACTGTTCGGACGCTGAAGCCTTAGCAGCTTTCAGGCATAATGTCCGAGATGAATGGCTCGCCAGACACCTCGGCCAAGAAAAGCCAAGAACAATGGCCGCACTAACAAGCCTCATGACCCGCTTTTGTGCAGGGGAGGACAGCTGGTTGGCAAGGTGCAGCCCCAGCGACCCAAGTACATCCGAAACTAGGGATGGAAACGGAAAACCGCGACGCAACAAGGACCATCGCTGGACTAAGGACAAAAGTCCGAAGAGCACGACAGTCAATGCCGGATTCAAAGGCTCACGACAAAATCAGGAAAAATCGCCCCCCCCCAGGATAACAGGGACGATCCATCCAACCTAAATAAAATCTTGGACAGGATATGTTAGATACACAGTACTCTCGGGAAGCCTGCTAACCATACCCACAAAGACTATTGGGTTTTCAAACAATCCGGCAGACTCAATGCCGAACACAAGGGGCTCGACACGCCAAGCGAAGACGAGGGCGAACCCCAAAAGCAGAACACCAGGTAACAAAAGAACTTCCCACAAGAAGTAAAAACAGTGAACTCACTTCACATAACAAAACGTGCGGCGCCCATAAAGGTACGCACCACACGGCCCAAAGGGTCCTGCCACTGGTTGTCAAAACCGATCATCTTCGATCAGCTAGATTATTCTAGGAATATCAAGAATGTAGGCTGGACTGCCTTGATACTCGATCCAATAATTGGCGGACTCAAGTTTTCAAATGTCCTTATGGACGGCGGTAGTGGACTAAACCTGATATATCAGGATACAATCCAGCACATGGGGATAAACCCAGCAAGAATCCGCCGCAGCAAAACCTCCTTTCAAGGGGTGATACCTGGTCCGGACACCCATTGTACGGGTTTTCTCCGGCTCACAGTCACATTCGGCTCTGCCAATAACCTCCACCGCGAAAAGCTGACCTTCCACATCATCCCGTTCTCAAGTCGCTATCAAACACTACTGGGACACGAAGCTTTCGCTCGCTTTAACGCAATACTGCATTATGCATCTCTTACGCTTAAGATGCCTGGTCCATGAGGCATCATCTCTTTGAAGGGGAAGCACTAAAGTGCGCCTCCCCAAGCGGAGGACTGTGCGGCCGCTTTGACAGCCCCACAGCAAAATGGCCTCACCGGCCAAAAAACTTCGAAATAGGTCATTCAAGACCACGAACGCGGATAGACGAGTTCGGTGCAAAATCATCATTGATGCAGGCCTAGAAGCCACATACCCCCGCACTAGGGGCTCCACGCATATACAATAAGAGACAATAAAGCTCAAACTTATATATATTATTTTATACTTTGCTCATTCAAGACCGGTAAGATCGGAGAATGATAACTGCAAACTGAGAATGAATAAATCTTCGATGATGGGCTCCGGATAATTAACCTGAAAAGACTCCTGAATTGCTCCGGATGGGTGAAAAGAATTCCCACAATCGAAAATAATTATGAGAGGATGGCAACAAGCTAGAATCACGAATCTTGAAGAGAATGGAGCAAGATTTAAAAGAAACTCTTCTTCGGTCTTCAAAATATAAGAATGACGATGAGAAACACCATCAAGAATCGTTTAGGCCCTCCGGAAGAATCAAAAGCGAAGAGATTTAGCCAATGATGAAAAGAATTTGAAAGATCTTGGAGAAAAACATTTTACTGATGACAATTCATTCTTACGTCAAACTTTAGAAGATTTGAGAATAACTCCGGGAGATTAAGAAGAGTCAGGTAAGATCCTGGAAAAAGACCTGTGGGTTAGGGCCCACTCAAAGAAACACCGTAGAATGATTGCTTGTAAGAGATATTTGTACTGGTTAAGCAAAATGGCTTGAATGAGATAGCATCCTCGGATTAGGTTTGAACGGATCTTGAAGGAAAACACGTGCCTTTTGAGAAAGCTTGAGCACGCCGAAACAAATGAATAGCGAGAAGTGAATTATTATGATGTGCACCGGTATGAGAAGGCATTGAAATGAGGAAAGGGTAAGGTCAACAAAGCTTGACTTGAAACCACCGGAGAAGATAAAAGAAATGAAGAATGATGAACTAGAAGCTCCGTTAGTATCTTCATGAGAATCACCGGATAAGAACATGAAGGAAAAAGAATGGAGAGACTTCTCATGAATAAAAAGGATGCTTGATTAAGAAATCTGAGACCTTGATGAAAAAGGGTGGGTGGGTGGGAAAAACAAAGGCAACTTGGAGACGGATGAAACAAACACCGTTGAGAAAGCTGAGATTGAATCTTGCGAATGTTGAAGTGATCGGATCCACTTGAAGAGAAACACACCGGTTGAAAAGGATTGATATGACAAACTCGATGATCCAAAAGGATTAGTATTCACATCGGAGTATGAGAACACCACTTAGACAAGGGATGGAATCAACATTTGACTTCGAAGCAACTCGAATACCACAACTCAAAAACAAAACAAAGGATTGGCTTGCAGAATAAGCCGGAACAAACATATGATAGAGATTTCGTCCGATGTTTTCGTGGTGGGGCCTACACGGGCTCGATCATACAGCACCATCATGTACAAGGCAGTGCACATGACATACATAGCGTCCCCGAGTCGGCATAGCCAAGGACTCTTTAAGACACAACGAGACCACTGTAAAACCGACCATGGATAGGCGGACCACTAGACGTCGAACCCCAATTTCATATCATATATCCGTCGGAAAGATATCCTAAGAGCTACTTGAATTCCCACCTATGAAACTCCCGAAATTTTCCAGTTATGCAATCAGGTGTTAGGGATACAGGGGAAGCATAATATCTCACCCAAACTAGCAAATCCTACATCCAGCTGTATCCATCCTTCAACACATAACCAAGAAACCTTAGGAAATCGTCTACCTCAACCTTCGAAGAGCATCCGTTATACGAGTTATGGCAATACTCCCGAACTCCCGCCCCAATACTGGGTGGCGTCGAGGTTATCTCACCAACGAACTGCATAAAAGAGATTTTCGATGTCGGCGAACTAAACTCAGGTATTCAAGAACTGCAACGATAAAATTATGATGACAACACCTCGGAGCTCAACTCCCCGGGACACTGCCACAAAACCCCTGACAGGAGGCACCAAGACAATGTTCTCGTCACAAAACCATCGGAACGATTCCAAGATACCCGCGTGATCCTAAATTTTTTTTAGTGAAATTTGAGAAGAGAAGAGTCAAAACTCTACGTCAGGATGCCTTACCAGAGGGATGAGGAGACTGGGAAGTAAAAAGAATTCCTAAACTCTCCGATATATAATTCCTAAATGACTCAAAACATTTTTCTAGACTCCACTCATCCGCTAATTCGATCAACCAGTGGGGGCTCCTAAGGTCGGGGACGGCTCTGATTACCAACTTGTAATGCCCTCGATGCGGCTATATCTCCCACGTGTCGAAGCACGACTTAGAGGCATAACCGCATTGAAAGCAATGTCGCAAGTGAGGTAATCTTCACACAACCCATGTAAAACATAAGGGAAAGAGATACATAGTTGGCTTACAATCGCCACTTCACACAATTACATGAATAAAGCATTACAACAACCAAATACAATCAAGGTCCGACTATGGAACCAAAATAAAAGAAGAACCCCAAATGCGACAAGGTCCCCCGATCGACCCCAGCTGGGCTCCACTACTGATCAACTAGAACGAAACAACACAAAGGACAAGATCTTCATCGAGCTCCTCCTGAGCTTGGTTGCGTCATCTGCACGGACTCATCGGCACCTGCAAGCTGGTTTTGGAAGTATCTATGAGTCACGGGGACTCAGCAATCATACACCCTCGCGATCAAGACTATTTAAGCTTATAGGAAGGGTAAAAGGTAAGACGTGGAGCTGCAGCAAGCGACTAGCATTTATGGTGGCTAACATACGCAAATGAGAGCGAGAAGAGAAGGCAAAGCACGTTCGAGAAGGTATGACCAAGAAGTGATCCTAAAACAACCTGCGTCAAGCATAACTCCAACACCGTGTTCACTTCCCGGACCCCGCCGGAAAGAGACCATCACGGTTACACATGCGGTTGATTCATTTTAATTAAGATAATCTTCAGGTTTTCTACAACCGGATGTTAACAAATTCCCATCTGCCCATAACCGCGGGCACGGCTTTTGAAAGTTCAATCCCTGCAGGGGTGTCCCAACTTAGCCCATCACAAGCTCTCACGGTCAACGAAGGAATAGACCTCCTCCCGAGACGTTCCGATCAGACTCGGTATCTCGGTTCTACAAGACACTTCGGCAAGTTAAAACAACTCCAGCAACACCGCCCGAATGTGCCGACAAATCCCGATAAGAGCTGCACATATCTCGTTCTCAGGGCACACTCAAATGAGCGCTCCATACAACTAAAACCAAACCTCGAGTTTCCCCGAGGGGGCGCTGCACAAGACTCTAGTTCGGACCAACACTCAGAGGAGCACTGGCCCGGGGGGGGGGGGGTTAGAATAAAGATGACCCTTGAGTCTGCAGAACCCAAGGGAAGGTGGTAGGTTGTCAGTGCAAATGGTAAAACCAAGGTTGGGCATTGCTGGAGGAGTTTTATTCAAGGCGAACTATCAAGGGGTTCCCATTATTACCCAACCGCGTAAGGAACGCAAAATCCGGGAACATAACACCGATATGACGGAAACTAGGGCGGCAAGAGTGGAACAAAACACCAGGCATAAGGCCGAGCCTTCCACCCTTTACCAAGTATATAGATGCATTAATTAAATAAGATATATTATGATATCCCAACAAGTAAACATGTTCCAACAAGGAACAACATCTCCATGTTCCAACAAGGAACAAACTTCAATCTTCACCTGCAACTAACAACGCTACAAGAGGGGCTGAGCAAAGCGGTAACATAGCCAAACAACGGTTTGCTAGGACAAGGTGGGTTAGAGGCTTGGTTCAACAATATGGGAGGCATGATAAGCAAGTGGTAGGTATCGTAGCATAGGCATAGCAAAAGAGTGAGCATCTAGCAAGCAAAGATAGAAGTGATTTTGAGGGCATGGTCATCTTGCCTGAAATCCCGCAAGGAAGGAGAACGAGTCCATTAAGAAGACAAACGGACGTAGCCAACGGATCCTCACACACGCAACGTTATCGGAACTCAGCCGAAGAAGCAACACCGGAAAGAAGCAAACAATCATGGTAAACAACCGCGACATAAGCATGGAACGATGCACAAACAAGTATGATGCATGTCCGGTTTAAATATGCATGGCATGGCAAGGGGCACAAACAAAACTACAAGTTAAGTGGAGCTCAATATGCAACGAGTTGCGTATTGACGGAACACCACATCAATTATTTAGTTCTCTCTCATTTATGTACCCAACAAGATTAAATGTTGTTAGCATGGCAAGAGGGTGAAGCATAATAAAACTATCTAATCTAGGCAAGTTTAAATGGGGCCGGAAGCAACGAACAACAATTCCGGTAAATCCCCATATGCATATATTAGGTTTGGTACTGTTCTGCCCTAAACCATATTGTATAGTTACTAAACATGCAAGATGATGCCACCATGTTAAACTAGACAAAATTCTACCCCATTTACATATAAAGTTTATTAAATTCAGAGTTACGATTATTTAGTTATGAATTAAAGCATTTTAACATGGCATAGGAGCAACTTTAAACAAACAACATTTTAAATATTTTAAACATGGGTGAAAATTGCATATTATGAAACTAGACAAAATTCTAAGCAACTTTCATATTAAGTTTGTTTTAATATGATGCACTGTTTGTGCGTAATAAAATGCATGAAGTTTGAGGGCTTCCCTGCAATTTTGTTTTAACTGGATAAAAGTGAAAATCACAGCAGCAGAAAAAAAACACTACTGGGCCGAGTCTTCCTGGCCCAACAGGAATAGGGGAGGAGCTGGGCGCGTCCTCACCCATGGGCCTTGGCTCGGCCAGTGCAGCGGGCCGGCTCGCTGGATCTGGTCCATGAGCGAGACGCTCCTGCGTTGACTCCTCTGGAGGCGAGCACGGGTCGAGGAAGCAGACAGGTTCAAGCGCCGGCGGCTGGGCACGATGGACTCCGGCGACGCGGGTCGTGGAAGCAGAGGAGGCCAAGGCGCCAGGGCTGGGGCGTGTGCAGGGACTTGGCAAAGCAGTAGACCACGGTAGCGGCAGTTACTAGCATGGTGGCGGAGGGACGGGCGTGCTCAGGTCGATGAAGCAAGCAACAGGCACGGCGGCGCGAGAACTTGGAGCTCGGGGAGGATCCGGGCGGCGGTAGCTTGCAGCCAGGACGGGAGGTGAGGCGGATGAGCAGCTCCGGCCGGATCCAATCCATGGCGGCAGCGCGGGTGAAGGAGAGGTTCGGGACGACGGCCATGGAGTCAGGCGGAGCTCCTGGTCGAGGGCGGTGCTGCGAAGCTCGGCGGCCAGGGTTCCTGCTGATTGCTGCGAGAGGAGAGAGACGGGAAGGTAGATCAGCACAGGAGGGAGGGAAGAGACACAAGGGAGAAATCAGGGGAACGGTGCAGAGTCCCTGGACGAGGCGCTTGGCATGGTGGGCTTCGGGAGCTCGCCATCGAGCCTCCCGCTCGACCCAGAGGTGGGAGCTTGAGGGTGATGGGAGCACAGGCGCTGCTGGTAGGTGGATCGAGAGGAGTGACTGGTTGGTTCGGTGCCAAAATCGAGGAGGGGAAAGTGATGGTTGCTGATTTTGAGTGAGCGAGATCCCGAGGAAGAGGGGAGTTGGTCGGGTGGCGGCGGATGGGAAGGATGGATGGGACATCTCCCCTAGAAACTAGGGTTAGGCTGTTTATATAGTGAGTGGGTCTATATGCAGACTAAGGGAAGCCCTTCGATCTAAATCGGAGGGCTGAGAAAATATAGGTTAGGAAGTCCAATTAACAAAACGAAGACATTTTGTAGATGTTTGGGGATGATCCGGATCCAATGGTAACGACAGTCCGAGTCGGGTTCGGGACAACTTTCGGACGTGCGCGCGTGGAGGGCCGCGGGTTGACGAGAGAGGTTAGCTTGGACCTGACGGTAAGTAGTGGGCAGTGTAGACGGTCTCGAGCTGAGAGAAGAGAAGGGAGGGAGGCCTGGCGACTGTTTCCGGAGACCGAAAACGTCCGACGTTAGACCGGCTATATTGCCGCTATAGTTTAACGGTTGGGCTATCAAACGAACTCCGAATGCGATGAAACTTGGCGGGCGACCTACTAACAACATAACTACACCGCACGCCAACTTTCAACCCATTCCGAGAACATTTTCCGGCCACTTATAAAATAATATTTCAGACGTGTCGCGGGCGCGTGCAAGTGTGTCTGGGCTCAGAACGGACAACGGAGAGAACGAGGAGGCTGGGACGGATGCAAGTTTTAAAACATGATGATGCAATACACATGATGACATGACAAGATGCAACATGCAAGTGAATGACAAGGCAACAACAGCGAATAACTGGAAGACACCTGGCACCTCGGCCTTGGGGCGTCACAATACTCCACCACTACGAGAGGATCTCGTCCCGAGATCTAGAATGGCGCCGGAGGGAAAATGGAATTGAAAGAGAAGGGTAAAACTAAGTTGCTTCTTTGACAAACGAGTGAAATCAAAGAACCTTGAAAGGTTAAGCAAATACGAGAAAAGAATACAACGGGGATGAACAAAATTGAAAACACACCGATAGAAAGGAGGAACAAAGAAGAACAAATTCGTATAGCGCTCTGGTTGGACAAGATGCAAGACTTGATAAGATGAAAAGAACTTGAACAAAAGGACACAACACTCCGGTTAAAAGGATAGGCATGAAAAGAACATGATCTCGACAAAGCGAGAAGATGGGTTGAGGAGAGAAACATCACAATGGCTCCGGAACAAAAGAATAGAAGATAGATAATTGAAATAGGAGAAAAGAGGAGAAAATGCCAACTTCTGCCAAAAGAGCTTGAGAAGGCATCCTTAGGAGAAGGGTCGAACGGAGTTGTTGGAAAACCAACAAAGAAAACAATAAGCTGCTCGTGGGCTTATGAAAACATCTGAAAAACTTGAGGTGAAATTCTGCCACTAATGAAAAACAATAGATTGGATAGATATCAACAAGGAGACGAGAACTTATTTCACCGGGAGGATAAATGAAGAACTTGGGTCATTTATGAGCACCATAAATAGCAACAATCCTTAGGGAAGGGTTTAGGTGAAATATAACCCAAGATAACTCCAATGAAGAGATTGATGGGTTACCAAGGAACTCATGAACGAATTGAAAATGATGGGTTTAAAATATGTCATTCCGGACAACTTGTGAATCATGAAACATGAACTCAAATTATCAAGAATGACATAAAACCACCTCCAATGATACGGAAGAAAGAATGCACTCCGGATTGCGAGAAGAAGAAAACTTGAAGTATATTTTGGCGGATCATCGCTTTGAGAGATATCTTGAAAAACAATTGAAGAATGAAAAGAATCCTTGACGAACCACCATGAGGAACTCCGGTAATAAAAGAATGATCAAATGAAATGGAGGATGAAAAGAATAAGGTTGAAGCCTTGCAATGATTTAGATGAATCTCCGTGGTGATGTAATTGCGAGAGGTAGGAACTCCGGGAAAAGAAAGATGAGCTATTGAACCCAAGAATTTTGATGAACCTCCGGAATAAGGAATTAAATCACTTGGATGAAACAAGAGTAAGAATTACATTATGCTTATCCTTCACCAATTTAAATTGATGACAATCAACAGATTTGACATACTACTTATTCTCGTAGAAAGGATTAAGCGAGATATAACGCGAACTTGGGAATATCTTCAACGAATCACCGGTAGGATTGAAACAACGAATAAATTGATAAAGAAGACAAATCTTGAACGAACCACCATAACAATTAAAAAAAATGAACGAAGAGAAGATAAAGAAAACACCGGGAAGAATTAGCAAATGAATGAAGATGCTTGAGAGAATTTGGATACAAGTGAATATAATAGATCATGGACCGATTAGAGATAACTTGAACGATGCACCGGTAAGATCAGAGAATGATAACTGCAAACTGAGAATGAATAAATCTTCGATGATGGGCTCCGGATAATCAACCTGAAAAGACTCCTAAATTGCTCCAGATGGGTGAAAAGAATTCCCACAATCGAAAATAATTATGAGAGGATGGCAACAAGCTAGAATCACAAATCTTGAAGAGAATGGAGCAAGATTTAAAAGAAACTCTTCTTCGGTCTTCAAAATATGAGAATGACGATGAGAAACATCATCAAGAATCGTTTAGGCCCTCCGGAAGAATCAAAAGCGAAGAGATTTAGCCAACGATGAAAAGAATTTGAAAGATCTTGGAGAAAAACATTTTACTGATGACAATTCATTCTTACGTCAAACTTTAGAAGATTTGAGAATAACTCCGGGAGAATAAGAAGAGTCAGGTAAGATCCTGGAAAAAGACCTGTGGGTTAGGGCCCACTCAAAGAAACACCGTAGAACGATTGCTTGTAAGAGAGATTTGTACTGGTTAAGAAAAATGGCTTGAATGAGATAGCAACCTCGGATTAGGTTTGAACGGATCTTGAAGGAAAAGAGGAGCCTTTTGAGAAAGCTTGAGCACGCCGAAACAAATGAATAGCGAGAAGTGAATTATTATGATGTGCACTGGTATGAGAAGGCATTGAAATGAGGAAAGGGTAAGGTCAATAAAGCTTGACTTGAAACCACCGGAGAAGATAAAAGAAATGAAGAATGATGAACTAGAAGCTCCGTTAGTATCTTCATGAGAATCACCGGATAAGAACATGAAGGAAAAAGAATGGAGAGACTTCTCATGAATAAAAAGGATGCTTGATTAAGAAATCTGAGTCCTTGACGAAAAAGGGTGGGTGGGCGGGAAAAACAAAGGCAACTTGGAGACGGATGAAACAAACACCGTTGAGAAAGTTGAGATTGAATCTTGCGAATGTTGAAGTGATCGGATCCACTTGAAGAGAAACACACCAGTTGAAAAGGATTGATATGACAAACTCGATGATCCAAAAGGATTAGTATTCACAACGGAGTATGAGAACACCACTTAGACAAGGGATGGAATCAACATTTGACTTCGAAGCAACTCGAATACCACAACTCAAAAACAAAACTAAGGATTGGCTTGCAGAATAAGCCGGAACAAACATATGATAGAGATTTCGTCCGATGTTTTCGTGGTGGGGCCTACACGGGCTCGATCATACAGCACCATCATGTACAAGGCAGTGCACATGACATACATAGCGTCCCCGAGTCGGCATAGCCAAGGACTCTTTAAGACACAACGAGACCACTGTAAAACCGACCATGGATAGGCGGACCACTAGACGTCGAACCCCAATTTCATATCATATATCCGTCGGAAAGATATCCTAAGAGCTACTTGAATTCCCACCTATGGAACTCCCGAAATTTTCTAGTTATGCAATCAGGTGTTGGGGATACAGGGGAAGCATAATATCTCACCCAAACTAGCAAATCCTACATCCAGCTGTATCCATCCTTCAACACATAACCAAGAAACCTTAGGAAACCGTCTACCTCAACCTTCGAAAAGCATCCGTTATATGAGTTATGGCAATACTCCCGAACTCCCGCCCCAATACTGGGTGACGTCGAAGTTATCTCACCAACGAACTGCATAAAAGAGATTTTCGATGTCGGCAAACTAAACTCAGGTATTCCAGAACTGCAACGATAAAATTATGATGACAACACCTCGGAGCTCAACTCCCCGGGACACTGCCACAAAACCCCTGACAGGAGGCACCAAGACAATGTTCTCGTCACAAAACCATCGGAACGATTCCAAGATACCCGCGTGATCCTAAATTTTTTTTAGTGAAATTTGAGAAGAGAAGAGTCAAAACTCTACGTCAGGATGCCTTACCAGAGCGATGAGGAGACTGGGAAGTAAAAAGAATTCCTAAACTCTCCGATATATAATTCCTAAATGACTCAAAACATTTTTCTAGACTCCACTCGTCTGCTAATTCGATCAACCTGTGGGGGCTCCTAAGGTCGGGGAAGGCTCTGATTACCAACTTGTAATGCCCTTGATGCGGCTATATCTCCCACGTGTCGAAGCACGACTTAGAGGCATAACCGCATTGAAAGCAATGTCGCAAGTGAGGTAATCTTCACACAACCCATGTAAAACATAAGGGAAAGAGATACATAGTTGGCTTACAATCGCCACTTCACACAATTACATGAATAAAGCATTACAACAACCAAATACAATCAAGGTCCGACTACGGAACCAAAATAAAAGAAGAACCCCAAATGCGACAAGGTCCCCCGATCGACCCCAACTGGGCTCCACTACTGATCAACTAGAACGAAACAACACAAAGGACAAGATCTTCATCGAGCTCCTCCTGAGCTTGGTTGCGTCACCTGCACGAACTCATCGGCACCTACAAGCTCGTTTTGGAAGTATCTGTGAGTCATGGGGACTCAGCAATCATGCACCCTCGCGATCAAGACTATTTAAGCTTATAGGAAGGGTAAAAGGTAAGATGTGGAGCTGCAGCAAGCGACTAGCATATATGGTGGCTAACATACGCAAATGAGAGCGAGAAGAGAAGGCAAAGCACGTTCGAGAAGGTATGACCAAGAAGTGATCCTAAAACAACCTGCGTCAAGCATAACTCCAACACCGTGTTCACTTCCCGGACCCCGCCGGAAAGAGACCATCACGGTTACACACGCGGTTGATTCATTTTAATTAAGATAATCTTCAGGTTTTCTACAACCGGACGTTAACAAATTCCCATCTGCCCATAACCGCGGGCACGGCTTTCGAAAGTTCAATCCCTGCAGGGGTGTCCCAACTTAGCCCATCACAAGCTCTCACGGTCAAAGAAGGAATAGACCTCCTCCCGAGACGTTCCGATCAGACTCGGTATCCCGGTTCTACAAGACACTTCGACAAGTTAAAACAACTCCAGCAACACCGCCCGAATGTGCCGACAAATCCCGATAAGATCTGCACATATCTCGTTCTCAGGGCACACTCAGATGAGCGCTCCGTACAACTAAAACCAAACCTTGAGTTTCCCCGAGGGGGCGCTGCACAGGACTCTAGTTCGGACCAACACTCAGAGGAGCACTGGCCCGGGGGGGTTAGAATAAAGATGACCCTTGAGTCTGCAGAACCCAAGGGAAGGTGGTAGGTTGTCAGTGCAAATGGTAAAACCAAGGTTGGGCATTGCTGGAGGAGTTTTATTCAAGGCGAACTATCAAGGGGTTCCCATTATCACCCAACCGCGTAAGGAACGCAAAATCCGGGAACATAACACCGATATGACGGAAACTAGGGCGGCAAGAGTGGAACAAAACACCAGGCATAAGGCCGAGCCTTCCACCCTTTACCAAGTATATAGATGCATTAATTAAATAAGATATATTATGATATCCCAACAAGTAAACATGTTCCAACAAGGAACAACATCTCCATGTTCCAACAAGGAACAAACTTCAATCTTCACCTGCAACTAACAACGCTATAAGAGGGGCTGAGCAAAGCGGTAACATAGCCAAACAACGGTTTGCTAGGACAAGGTGGGTTAGAGGCTTGGTTCAACAATATGGGAGGCATGATAAGCAAGTGGTAGGTATCATAGCATAGGCATAGCAAAAGAGCGAGCATCTAGCAAGCAAAGATAGAAGTGATTTCGAGGGTATGGTCATCTTGCCTGAAATCCCGCAAGGAAGGAGAACGAGTCCATGAAGAAGACAAGCGGACGTAGCCAACGGATCCTCACACACGCAACGTTATCGGAACCCAGCCGAAGAAGCAACACCGGAAAGAAGCAAACAATCATGGTAAACAACCACGACATAAGCATGGCACGATGCGCAAACAAGTATGATGCATGTCCGGTTTAAATATGCATGGCATGGCAAGGGGCACAAACAAGTTAAGTGGAGCTCAATATGCAACGAGTTGCATATTGACAGAACACCACATCAATTATTTAGTTCTCTCTCGTTTACGTACCCAACAAGATTAAATGTTGTTAGCATGGCAAGAGGGTGAAGCATAATAAACCTATCTAATCTAGGCAAGTTTAAATGGGGCCGGAAGCAACGAACAACAATTCCGGTAAATCCCCATATGCATATATTAGGTTTGGTACTGTTCTGCCCTAAACCATATTGTATAGTTATTAAACATGCAAGATGATGCCACCATGTTAAACTAGGCAAAATTCTACCCCATTTACATATAAAGTTTATTAAATTCGGAGTTACGGTTATTTAGTTATGAATTAAAGCATTTTAACATGGCATAGGAGCAAATTTAAACAAACAACATTTTAAATATTTTAAACATGGGTGAAAGTTGCATATTATGAAACTAGACAAAATTCTAAGCAACTTTCATATTAAGTTTGTTTTAATATGATGCACTGTTTGTGAGTAATAAAATGCATGAAGTTTGAGGGCTTCCCTGCAATTCTGTTTTAACTGGATAAAAGTGAAAATCGCAGCAGCAGAAAAAAAACACTACTGGGCCGAGTCTTCCTGGCCCAACAGGAATAGGGGAGGAGCAGGGAGCGTCCTCACCCATGGGCGTTGGCCCGGCCAGTGCAGCGGGCCGGCTCGCTGGATCTGGTCCACGAGCGAGACGCTCCTGCGTTGGATCCTCTGGAGGCGAGCGCGGGTCGAGGAAGCAGACAGGTTCAAGCACCGGTGGCTGGGCACGATGGACTCCGGCGACGCGGGTCGTGGAAGCAGAGGAGGCCAAGGCGCCAGGGCAAGGGCGTTTGCAGGGACTTGGCAAAGCAGTAGACCACGACAGCGGCGGTTGGCGGAGGGACGGGCGTGCTCGGGTCGATGAAGCAAGCAGCAGGCACGGCGGCGCAAGAACTTGGAGCTCGGGGAGGATCCGGGCGGCGGTAGCTTGCAGCCAGGACGGGAGGTGAGGCAGATGAGCAGCTCCGGACGGATCCAATCCATGGCGACAGCGCGGGCGAAGGAGAGGTTCGGGACGACGGCCATGGAGTCAGGCGGAGCTCCTGGTCGAGGGCGGCGCTGCGAAGCTCGGCAGCCAGGGTTCCTGCTGATTGCTGCGAGAGGAGAGAGAAGGGAAGGTAGATCAGCACAGGAGGGAGGGAAGAGACACAAGGGAGAAAGCAAGGGAACGGTGCAGAGTCCCTGGACGAGGCGCTTGGCATGGTGGGCTTCGGGAGCTCGCCATCGAGCCTCCTGCTCGATCCAGAGGTGGGAGCTTGAGGGTGACGGGAGCACAGGCGCTGCTGGTAGGTGGATCGAGAGGAGTGACTGGTTGGTTCGGTGCCAAAATCGAGGAGGGGAAAGTGATGGTTGCTGATTTGGAGCGAGGGAGATCCCGAGGAAGAGGGGAGTTGGTCGGGTGGCGGCGGATGGGAAGGATGGATGGGACATCTCCCCTAGAAACTAGGGTTAGGCTGTTTATATAGTGAGTGGGTCTATATGCAGACTAAGGGAAGACCTTCGATCTAAATCGGAGGGCTGAGAAAATATAGGTTAGGAAGTCCAATTAACAAAAAGGAGACATTTTGTAGATGTTTGGGGATGATCCGGATCCAATGGTAACGACAGTCCGAGTCGGGTTCAGGACAACTTTCGGACGTGCGCGCGAGGAGGGCCGCGGGTTGACGAGAGAGGTTAGCTTGGACCTGACGGTAAGTAGTGGGAAGTGTAGACGGTCTCGAGCTGAGAGAAGAGAAGGGAGGGAGGCCCGGCGACTGTTTCCGGAGACCGAAAACGTCCGGCGTTAGACCGGCTATATTGCCGCTATAGTTTAACGGTCGGGCTATGAAACGAACTCCGAATGCGATGAAACTTGGCGGGTGACCTACTAACAACATAACAACACCGCACGCCAACTTTCAACCCATTCCGAGAACATTTTCCGGCCACTTATAAAATAATATTTCGGACGTGTCGCGGGCGCGTGCAAGTGTGTCTGGGCTCAGAACGGACAACGGAGAGAAGGAGGAGGCGGGGACGGATGCAAGTTTTAAAACATGATGATGCAATGCAAATGATGACATGACAAGATGCAACATCCAAGCGAATGACAAGGCAACAATAGCGATTAACTGGAAGACACCTGGCACCTCGGCCTCGGGGCGTCACACTACGTCTCTATTACACGAGTGCCTTCAAGAACTTCCTGAAAATAGTGCTCAGAGGGTACTCGGCTTTTGTCCGAATCTCGTGATGCAACAACGGTGGTCTCCATCTCTGCCCAGTATGTCTTAACACGGGCAAGAGCCATCCTAGCGCCCTCTATGCATGCTGACCTCTTCATTGCATCTATACGCGGCACCGCGTCAAGGAATTGCTGCACCAAGCTGAAATAACTCTTCGGCTCCGATCGCCCAGGCCATAGATGACCCATGACGTACTTCATGGCGAGTCCGGATAATCTATTCAGCTCGGCCCATTGAGCCAGGCGATCATCCACTGCCAGTGGATGCTCTGGATTGTGGAACTGTGACCAGAAAAGCTTTTCCACTTTGCGATCTTTTAAATCTCGAAAGTGTTCGGTCGCATCAGCAGCACTTGCTGCCAAATCCAGATAGGTGTCCTCCACACTCCACATCCGATCCAACGGAGCAAACTTCGGATCACAAAACTTCCTCCGCATCATAAAGGGCTTTCCAGCCGCAATCTATTCGGCCTGACGCAGCTCCTCCTTCGCAGCTCTCATCGCAGAGCGAGCGTCCTTGGCATCGGCAACGGCCTTCTCTAAATCCGTCTGTCTCGCCCGATCTTCTTTCTCAAGAAGTTTGCAACGGTCTGCAGCGCTCTTAAACTTCTCGGCCATCTCGGCCATCTCTTCTTTGCTTCGGCAGTGAGCAGCCTGTTCGGCTCTTAGCTCTTTAAGGGCCTTCTCGGCAGCCGCATCGCTTTTTCTGGCTTGCTCTTTAGCTCGGGCAAGTTCTGCGCTAAGATTCTCCACGGCGGCCGTACCATCTGCGTCAAGCACACACATTGTAAGACACTGGCATGAAGCTCCTCTTACCTGATGCCGCCCGAAGAATTACATACCTTGAGCCTCATCAAGCCGCTTGTTGACAAGCGCGATGTCGGCATCTGCCACGTCCAGTTGCCGCTTTAGTTCGGCCACATCATCAGTTCGGCTTGATTCCGGACGCCTCGCCACCTACATTCAAAGGCGACATCTTAGACCCGGGATTATGATCCTCTGTGTGCCATCATTTCTTGACAACGCGCAGAGTCTCAGGGGCTACTATCTACACAGGGTGCATCTTACTTATGCGCAACTGACAAAAGTGTACATTATCTAACGTACCTCAAAACCCGTCAGTAAACTTTTGACGGCCTCATGCAATCCGCTTTCTACGGATGAAATCCTTTCAATCACCGTGTCCATCACTGCATGGTGCTCCTCTGAGATAGAAGCTCGCCCCAGCAGAATCTTTAGCTCCCCCGGCCGAGCATCAGACGGTGCCGGACTTGTCCTATGGCCTCTTTCGAAGGTCGGACGCGAAGAACCTCGGGGGGCCGCATAGCCACCTTCCGCCCCTGCTGGATTTGGAGAAACCCTCCGCGGCGACACCTCAAGGTCGCCTGCCTCGCTAGGCAGCACGGCAGGGGGAGGCGTCCCACTCTCCATCATCTCCGGAAGGAGATCCCCCGAAGACGAGCTCTGCTGAGAAGGGCTGAGGTCCGAGCTACAAGATAAAGGTTTGGTTAATCTTCTCAGATATAGATCAAGGACTTCCCTCATCCCTCAAAAGGAAAATCTTTTCTCTACTTATGGATCGCTGGAGGGCTGATCCCCTTGAGGGCGTAGTCCGGCCGAGGAACTCCCCAGTGTTGGACCCTCTGACGAGGATTTTCTCCCCCATTTCGGGACCATGGTTTCCGGGTCGTCAGAGGTGGCTCTCTTCTTCCCCTTAGGGGAGGAATTGTCGGTTCCTCCCTTCGGAGCAGCCTCCTTCGAGGAGGCCATAGCTTCCTTGTCCTCCCCCTCCAAAGGCATTATCTCCAGCATCCTGACCAGCACGGGATCCGGCCTGGTTTTAGGAAGGGGAGCCGGACACCTGATCAGCTTTGCCTTCGCTATCCACTCTTGTTTAAAAGGACGGCTCTTTTAGGGGCAAGTTTATGACAATTATACGGATAGAAGGTCCAGGCACGAGGTTGCTTACTTGAGTATCCGGGCGATTGGAGCTTAGGCCTGCGACCTCGGTTAAATCCGGACACATCTCTTGTGATCCGAAGAACAGTCTATACATCTCCGCGGGCGTTGCGCCCATAAAATTCTAGAGAGCTCGCGGTCCCTCTGGATTAAACTCCCACATGCGAAGGGGGCGACGTTTGTTGGGCAATATTCGGCGAATCAGCATGACCTGCGTCACCTTGACCAAACTGAGGTCTCCTTCCAAGAGATCCTTAATTCGGACCTGTAACAGGGGCACGTCTTTGGATAACCCCCAATTTAATCCTTTGTTGACCCATGACACTAGCCGTGATGGGGGACCCGAGCGAAAGGCAGGAGGCGCCGCCCACTTGGCGCTCCTGGGAGCGGTGATATAGAACCATTCTCATTGCCACAAGACGAGCTCCTCCTGAAAGGAGCCCTCGGGCCATGGAGCATCTGCATTTTTACTTGTGACAACACCTCCGCACTCTGCGTACCGTCCCTCGATCATCTTTGGCTCCACTCCGAAGGTCTTGAGCCATAATCCAAAGTGAGGAGTAACACGGAGGAACGCTTCGCACACAACGATGAATGAGGAAATGTGGAGGATGGACTCCGGAGCTAAGTCATGAAATTCCAGCCCGTAATAAAACAGCAGGCCCCTCACGAAGTGATCCATCGGGAAGCCTAACCCCCGAAGGAAGTGAGAGATGAACACTACCCTCTCACCGGGCTGGGGACTGGGAATAGCCTGCCCTTGAGCAGGCAACCTATGCAGAATTTCGGCGGTGAACTTAGCTTCTCTCAACTTTAGCACGTCCTCCTCCGTGACGGAGGAGGGCATCCATCGGCCTTGAAGGTCGGAACCGGACATTTTCGAAGGTCCGAAGCGCCTGGAATCTGGAGCCTAGGGTGTTGTAACTCGAGGCGACGGGCGAACTCGTTTGAGATTGGAAAAAGGAGTAAGGCCTTGGTCTCTTTATAAGAGGTTGAATACCAGGAGCCCTCCCCGCAACTGTTTGGGACTCACCTTTAATCGAGAAAACGTGCTAACGGGCACGATTGGGTTACCCATGTCCGTATTGATGAGAATCCCGTAAAAGGGGGCACACGATCTCTGCTTTAACAAGATGTGCCAAGGAAACCGCCTCGCAAAATATGCTGAGGTGGAAAAGTGAAAACGATTCGAATAAAGGACTTGGCCGTAGTGTGATGACGCACCACGGAATACGTCGGCAGATTTGATTTGTGTCAATATTATTCTCTCTATGGCAATATGTGGAAACTTATTTTGCAGAGCCGAACAATACTCTTGGTGTTTACAATATTCTACGAAGGACTTGGAGGAGGAACCCGCCTTCAATGTCGAAGACAATTTGCACGCTGGACTCGTCGTCATTGAAGCCTGGTTCAGGGGCTACTGAGGGAGTCCTGGATTAGGGGGTGTTCAGGTAGCCGGACTATACCTTCAGCCGGACTCCTGGACTATGAAGATACAAGATTGAAGACTTCGTCCCGTGTCCGGATGGGACTTTCCTTGGCGTGGAAGGCAAGCTTGGCGATGCAGATATTCAAGATCTCCTACCATTGTAACCGACTCTGTGTAACCCTAACCCTATCCGGTGTCTATATAAACCGGGGGGTTGTAGTCCGTAGGCAATCAACTCCATACACAACAATCATACCATAGGCTAGCTTCTAGGGTTTAGCCTCCTTGATCTCATGGTAGATCTACTCTTGTACTACCCATATCATCAATATTAATCAAGTAGGAGTAGGGTATTACCTCCATCGAGAGGGCCTGAACCTGGGTAAAACAAAGTGTTCCCTGCCTCCTGTTACCATCCGGCCTTGACGCACAGTTCGGGACCCCCTACCCGAGATCCGCCGATTTTGACACCGACAGCAGCAGTATCAACATTGTGTACAAAGATACCATGGAGAAGTTGGGAATCAAGCAGAGACATCTTCAGCCCAGCCGGACTGTTTTCCATGGCATAGTTCCAGGCCTTTCCTGCTCACCAATCGGCAAGACTTAGATAGATGTCCTCTTTGGGGACAAAAATCATTTCCACCGAGAGCCAGTCTGGTTTGAGGTGGTGGACCTTGAGAGCCCTTATCATGCATTACTTGGCCGGCTTGCCCTGGCAAAGTTCATGGTAGTCCCCCACTATGCTTTCCTGAAGATGAAGATGCCGAGCTCCTAGGGAATCCTGACCATAGCAAGGGACTACAAGAAGTCGTCCGCCTGTGCAGCAGAGAGCAGCCGGTTAGCCGGGTCCCTCGTGATCGTGGCTAAGAAGCGGCTACTTGACCGGGTTGTGGCGATGGCTGGCAAGCAGCCGAAAATGTCACCCAACCCCAAGGAGTCGGAAGTCGAGGGCTCGTTCAAGTCGGCGAAGGAGACAAAGAAAATACCCTTGGACCCGGAGCACCCGGAGAGGCACGCTGTCATAGGTGCAAACCTTGAAAGCAAATCGGAAGGCGAGCTCGTCGATTCCCTCCGTGAGAATAGGGACATCTTTGCATGGTCTCCCAAGGACATGCCGGGTGTTCCGACGAAATTCGCCGAGCACAAGGTACATGTCCGGTCCGATGCCAAGCCAGTCAGGCAGCCCTTGTGCCGCCTGTCGGAGGAGAAGAGAAGAGTTGTTGGAGAAGATATAGCCCGACTTCTAGCAGTCGGCTTCATCACGGAATTATTCTTTCCAGAGTGGTTAGTCAACCCGGTCCTAGTGCTGAAGAAGAACAAGCAGTGGCGCATGTGTATTGATTATACCAGCCTCAACAAAGCATGCCCCAAAGACCCATTTGCTCTGCCAAGAATTGACCAAGTGATTTACTCCACAGCCGGATGCGAGCTATTGAGCTTTTTGGATGCATACTCAGGGTATCACCAGATCTAGCTGAACGTAGTCGACAGGCTGAAGACCGCCTTCCTCACACCATTCAGAGCCTTCTGTTACCTGACCTTGACATTTGGCTTGAGAAATGCTGGCTCCATGTTTTAGCGTTGCATATAGAAGTGTCTCCTCAAGCAACTCGGTAGAAATGCCCACATCTATGTGGACTATGTGGTGGTGAAGACGGAAAAGCGGGCAACGCTACTAGAAGACCTCAAGGAGACCTTTGAGAACTTGTGCCGATTTCAGATCAAGCTCAACCCGGAGAAATGCGTCTTTGGAGTGCCAACCGGCCACCTTCTTGGCTTTCTGGTCTCAGAGCGCGGTATAGAGTGCAACCCTGTGAAGATCAATGCCATCAAGAGGATGGAGGTGCCCGCCCGACTGCTGGACGTGCAAAAATTTACCGGCTGCTTGGCATCCATGAGCCGTTTCATCAGTCGGCTGTGCAAGAAGGCTCTTCCCCTGTACCAGCTCATGAAGAAGACCACTTTCTTTGAGTGGAACGCCAAGGCAGATGAAGCTTTTCTCCAGGTCAAGAAGATGTTGACCACCCCGCCTGTCCTGGCGGCCCCGACTCCTAAGGAGACCATGCTCCTCTACATCGCCGCCACCAGCCGGGTGGTCAGCACAGTCATAGTGGTGGAGCGCAAGGAAGAAGGCAAAGCTCTACCAGTCCAGAGGCCGGTATATTACCTGAGTGAAGTACTATCCGCCTCCAAGCAGAACTACCCCCACTACCAGAAGATGTGCTATGGCGTGTACTTTGCTGCCAAGAAACTGAAGCCATACTTCCAAGAGCACCCAATCACTGTGGTCTACACAGCTCCACTTGCCGAGATCATTGGAAGTCGAGATGCCTCAGGATGAGTGGCCAAATGGGCTACAGGTTTGGCCCCCTACACCATCTACTACTAGCCTCACACCGCCATCAAGTCACAAGCACTGGCTGACTTCCTCGTCGACTGGGCCGAGACCCAGTACCTGCCGCCAGCGCCAAATTCCACTCATTGGTGAATGCACTTTGATGGTTCCAAGATGCGCCAAGGATGGTTCCAAGACTGGGCCGGCATCGTCGTCACCTCTCCCAAAGGTGACAAGCTCAGATATGTGCTGCAAATTCACTTTGTCGTCTCCAACAACATTGCTGAATATGAAGCACTCATTCACGGGCCCCGGCTTGCCAAGGAACACGGCACTCGCTGCATCCTGTGTTATGGAGATTGCGACCTGGTGGTCCAGCAGTCGTCTGGCGACTGGAATGCCAAGAATGCTAACATGCCAAGCTACCGCTTCCTCGTCCAGGAACTCAGCGGATACTTCGAAGGGTGCGAGTTCCTCCATGTGCCAAGAAATGACAATGAGCAAGCTGAGGCCTTGGCACGAATCGGCTCCACCCGGCAAGCAATACTAGCCGGCGTCGCCCTGCAACGCCTCCTCAAGCCGTTTGTCAAGCCATCGCCAGAGTCGGTTTCCATCTTTGTGCCGTTTCCTCCTGAAGCAGTCGGATCCGACTTGAGGACCCTAGCCGCTGGCACGGGGAATTCGGCAGGTGACCCGAGGACTGCAGCAGTCGGCCCGGGGACTTCATCTACTCAGCAAGCGGCAGCCGACTCCAACCCGCCGCCTCCCGGCCCAACCGCCCTCGTGCAAGTAGCAGTCCTAGCAGCCGAAGAAATTGCAGCACCTTCATGGGCCCAGCCCATCCTCAACTTTCTGGTGAACATAGAGCTGCCGACTAATGAGATCTTGGCCCGTCAAGTGCAATGCCGGGCAGCAGCGTACACCATAGTCAACAGAGAGCTTGTGAGGCGCAGTGTCACTGAGGTCTATCAGTGCTGCGTAGAGCCAGAGAAAGGCCAAGTAATCCTCAAAGATATCCATCAAGGCGAGTGTGGTCACCACGCAGCTTGAAGAGCACTCGTGGCCAAAGCTTTCTGCCATGGTTTTTTCTGGCCAACTGCTCTAGAAGACGCCAAGGACCTGGTCCAAAAATGCAAAGGGTGCCAGAAGTTTTGTTCAAAGCCACATCAGCCGGCTTCTGCAGTCAAGACTATTCCCATTGCCTGGCCCTTTGCTGTCTGGGGCCTGGACATGGTGGGACCATTTAAGACGGCATGCGGCGGCATGACTCATCTGCTTGTCGCAGTGGACAAGTTCACCAACTGGATAGAAGCAAAGCCAATTAAGAAGTTGAATGGTCTGACTGCTATGACTTTCATCTCCGACATCACCATTAGGTATGGCATACAACACAACATCATCACCGACAATATCACAAACTTTGCCAAAGGCGCCTTGGCCCGTTTCTGCGCGACGTAGGGCATCCAACTAGACCTAGTGTTCATTGCCCATTCACAGTCAAACGGCCAGGTGGAGCGAGCAAACATCCTCATTTTATCTGGCATCAAGCCCCGATTGGTCGAGACTGTAGAGCGGTCGGCCGGCAGTTGGCTCGACGAGCTGCCGGCCGTCCTCTAGAGCCTGCGCACAACTCCGAACAAGTCAACCGTCTTTACGCCTTTCTTCCTCGTCTACGGTGCCAAAGTTGTCATCCCGACGGAGATAGAATTCGACTCCCCTTGAGTCACCATGTACACCGAGGAGGAGGCAGAAGAAGCACGACAAGACGTCGTCGATCTGCTGGAAGAGGGCCGGCTGTTGGCACTCAGCTGGTCCACCATCTACCAGCAGAGCCTGTGCCGATACTACAACCAAAAGGTCAAGCCAAGATTCTTCCAAGGAGACCTTGTGCTCCAGCTGATCCAGCGAACAGCCGGCCAGCACAAGCTCTCGGCACCTTGGGAAGGCCCCTTCATGATCAGCAAGGTGTTGGGCAACGACTCCTACTACCTCATCGACACTCATAAGCCTCAATCACGCAAAAGAGATGACTCCAGCAAAGAGATGGAGCGACCATGGAATGCGAACCTCCTGCGAAGGTTTTATAGTTGATGCAGTATGTACCGCGCAAACTTTTGTATTAATTACGAAGACTCCGGGTCCCCCGAGAAGAGCTCGGGGACTGCCCTCTTTCATCTATATGATAAGTATTACGCCTGTCATTTGTGTTATTTCATTAGTCCGTCTGGCACCGGGTTCGACATGTCGACCCGGGGACTTGCGACCTTGTACTATGAAATGCTTCCTCCAGCCGGACAAGTAATGTGTTGGCACCTAAGCTTTCTCCTGCCAGAAGCCACAGCTCGCAAAGCAACTGTTCGGTCGGCAGGAGTTAAGGTAGAAAGGGTGTCTACATGAAAAATGGCTAAGGACCCAATGCATACACATAGTCCAAGCCGGCTTCCCACCCCATCGACTGGTTGTCAAGCAGCCGGCCGGCATGCTTCTACTTAACTTGCTAGAAAAATCTAATTGGCTAAGTACTTGCCTCCATGAAAGTGGCTAAGTACTTGACCTAGCCACAGTCCATAGAGCGGCTGTTCGGCTGGCAAGAAGGCAACCGAGGGAAGGCGACAAAGGAAAAAAGCCAAAGAACAGAAAGCAAGGAAAGATAGAACTCGGCAAAAATATTTACACATCAAAAGGCCCTATTGAGGCCGATCGCGAAGGAGTGACCTGGGAAGAAGTCTGCTTGGACAAAAAAGCAAAGAGTCAGGTCAGAAACAAGAAGTCGGCTTGACCAGAAGTCGGCGGCTTGAAGAAAGAGTAAAGAAGGCAGCTTACCATCGACCATGTCTTCAATCTCGCCAAAGCTGACTGTCAGCATTACCTCCTTGTCGGTCTAGGCAGAGCACTCGATCTCGAACTCAGCAAGGAGACCTGCCTCCTTGTCCTCCGTCTCCTTCTGGGCCTTCTTGAGAAGCTCTGCCTGCTCTGCCAGTTGCATGACCAGCCGGTCATGCTCCTCGGCCAACTTGTTGCAGTCCACCTCCTTGGCACGCAGCGCGGTGTTGGCTTTGCCCAGCTGCTGCTACAGGGTGGCGTTGGCCTCTGCAAAAGTAGAAGAAGGAAAGGACATCAACAATCGACAAAGAGAGATGTAGTTGCAGGAAGATCCGGCCCGACTGCACAACAGTCGGCCCGAATCTTGGGGACTACAGCCCGCGGGTGCGCCAGCGCGCCCCCGCAGAGAAAGAAGTTATCAAATGTCAGTAGAGAAGAAGAACAGTTGCCAGGAAGATCCGGCCCAACTGCTCAGCAGTCGGCCCGAATCTCGGGGACTACAGCCCGCGGGTGCGCCAGTGTGCCCCCGCAGAGAAAGAAAAAGACTTACTCCGGCTCTCCGACAAGTCGACGGCCCATTGATCCAACTCATGGACTTTGGAGTTGAAGGCGGCTGCACGGAGGTTATAATAATCCTGCAGCAAAGATATCAAACAATATTAGTACTCGGAGCTTGCCAATTAAAGTTCTGAGCCGCCTGTCTAGCAGCCTGCCAGAAACTCGGGGACTACACCCAGTGGGTGCGCTGGCGCGCCCCCATGAAGCAATACAAGAATTAAAAACGAAGAAGCAAGAAGCATACCCAAATGGCTGCTCGCGACTCTAGGAACGCATTATTGCAGCGCTTGAGTGCGTCGGCTTCAGCGCGGAGCTTGGCCTGGACGTCTAGGATTGCCTTGTTCAAAGGGCCTGTCCCGCCTCCCCGCACCCACTCAGTGGGCGCGGCGCTGGTCGCCTCGGCGTCCGGGATCGAGGAGCTCGCGACACCAGTCTCCAGTGGGTGTGGCGCCGAGGCCGCTTTTGCAAACCGACGACGCGAGGGTGTGCGGACCTTAGGAGCTGGGCCTGTCACCAGCTCGTCTCCGGTTGGTGGCGCTGGCGGGTCGGCGGGCTGTTTCTCTCGCACCTCCTCAGAGGGTGGTGGCGGGGGCATGATTACGTCCGGGGGGTGACGAGCCTCCCTCTACATGACCGGGTGCTCGTCGCCAGCTCCCCCAGTCGGCGCCACGAACTCTGGCGGCGGCGGCGGCGCGGAGTTCAGGGGGTGACGAATATCGCCAACCGACGGCATGCGGCTTCCTCGACCTGCTTTTTCACTGCGGCGGCAGCCTCGGCCTCCGCCAGCATCTTCAAAGCAGTGGCCTCCGCCTTGTCTGCCTGCGCCTTCTCCACGCGGGCGGCTTCCCGCTCCTCGCGCGCCTCCCGTGCATTTAGCTCCATCGCCTCCCGGAGGTTGGCGGCCGTATCGACTAGCCGGGTGGTGGTGGAAGTCTCCGTCGACCCTACGCTGGAGGCGGCGACCGACTTCTCGAGAGAGAGCGGAGCCCTAAAATCAAGAAAATAAAACAATGGAAGTTCAGAAAGAATCAATGAGAAAGAAGAACACAAGGGAAGGACACTTACGCCGACACCATAGGAGGCGCCTTCGGGAGCTTTTGGTACTTGGCCGCCTTCGCTGCGGCCTCTTTCCACCTGGTCGCGGCAGTTGGACTCTTGGCCTTCTTCGGCGCGCTGCCGAACAAGACGGCGCCTTGCTTACACTTACGGGTGCCGCCTCGAGCAGTCGGCTCGATAGAGGGGCCCGCGTCTGCCCTACTGGCGCCCCGCGCAGGGCACGGCTCTTCTTCCTCTTCATCATCATCAGCCCAGGTCTCGATGCCGCATTCTTCAGAGCCGCCTTCTTCGTAGACGCCGCCTGTCGCGGTGTCCTCCATGGCGGCCGCCCCCAAGTCGGGGTCGTCCACGTCGCTCACGGCCCTGTCTGGTTGGTAGTCGCCACCCGCCCATACGATGGCGGCTGTCGCGTCCGACATATAGATCTGTTTCGGATGATGAGAGCCTGGCTGATCAAGACCAAGATCAAGACTAGACGAAGTATCAAAAAGAAAGAATTGGAAAACTTACCGCAGGCGGGGGGTGGGCGCGAGAATATGGACGCTTGCCGAAGCTCCAAGACCCCTCCAGCTTGAGGCCGGAGATCTCGTTCACCAAGTTCGCGACCTCGGGAGCCGGCGTCTCCTTCGTGCTCAGCCAGCACGGGTCGTGATGCCCGCTCATCCGGCTGATCAGGTGCGGCCGGTCTTGAAGCGGGAGAACCCGGCGCTCGACGAAGGTGACCAGCAAGTCGGACGCCTTGAGGCCTTCGGTCTCAGTCAGCTCCCGAAGCCGTTGGATGGTGGCGCGCCGTCTGCTGATACCGACTTTGGCTTGTAGCCCCAGCTGGCCCAAGGCTCGGCAGGCGGGCCGGCTACATAAGGCGGCGGGTTGATGAAGCCGGCGGCCGGGTCCGCGTTCTCCACGTAGAAGTAGGATTGCTGCCACATCTTGACCGACTGTGGTAGCTTGATGGTGGGGAAGGCGTTCTTCCATGATGGTCGGGGAACCGCGACGAAGGCGCCGCAATGGACAGCCACCTCCTAGAGGGAGGTGCCCAGCTTGGTGTAGAAGAAAGCACCCCAACTCGATGGTGGGGAGGATGCCAAGGTAGCCTTCGCACATTGTGACAAAGGCGGCTAGGAGCATCACAGTGTTGGGCGTGATGTGATGGGGATGGAGGTGATAGAATTTGAGAAACGAACGGAGGAAGCCGCTCGCCGGCAGGCCGAAACCGCGGATGAAGTGCGAGCGGAAGACAACCCGCTCGCCTTCCCTTGGCGTCGGCGAGATCTCCCCCTCCGGCGGCACGCGTGCCTTCACGTAGCCCGCGACGGCAAAACGCCGCGTCTCGCGGAGGAAGGTGATGTGGTCCTCATTGACGTTGGACCCGTCCCAGTCTCCTCCTCGCTCGCGCGCCATGGAGAGCTCGACGAAGAAAGGGCGCAGCGAGGGAGCTGAGAATGGGCGGAGCAAAGAGAGCTCGAGCGGACAAACTCGACGGAGACGAATTGCGACACCACTCCAGCGTGGCTCGGGGGCGCTGCGGCGAGAGGAAGAAGAGGGAGGCAAGAACGGGGTGGAGGGGCGCGCGTACTCCGCCGCTCCCTCTCCTCCACCTACTTATAGCATGCGGGCTATGAAGCTGAGGGGGCGGGCATGGGATCATGGGATTAACTATGCCCAGGAACCCACGTCCCCACCTTTATCGCCTGAGTTACTGCACGCAGTAACTCCACGGGGAAACGCAACCGCCCACCTCAGCCGCAGCGGATTCGCTCACGCGCTGAGGCTCGGTGGTGGCAGGCCCAGCCTGCAGACGCGTCCCATCATGCGCATGGGCTTGCAGGCTGGCCCGGCTGGCTGGCGCCACGTGGCGCGTCCATGACAGGCGGAAGGCCGAGAAGCTTCGCTAGCACGCCACCTGGTTCCTGTCGTAGCATTCGAAATTCCGGAAATATCCGATTGGACGTATCCGACTCCTGCCAACCGGCTTCACAGGAGTCGGATAAAGCTTCCTTCGAAGCACCCGGAGGAAGAAACTGATGAGGCTCCTCGGCTCCTCAGCCGCGATGCCTCACCAGCTTCGGGGACTACTGTCGGAGTAATGGGCCACGGGTAGCCTAACCCGAGCCCGAGAACCTTTCAAGATATCGGGCCGGCTAGGCCCCTCAAGGCGTGAAGTTAGAGCTCTCCCTTCTGGTGGTCGGCTAGCAGAATGACCGACTGCCAGAAGGCGGCCATGCTCAGGAAGGCGGATCCAAGACGGGCCGACTCCTAGCAGGCGGCCTCTAGAGAGGCCGGCCCATGGCGCCCTCAAAGTCTGTGCCCCCATTAAGAAGACAAGACATGGTGTGGCTGCAGTATAGCCCATTCCCCCATATCCAGGGCCGGGCATGGCCACAGTGCTCCATACAGGCGAAGATCTCCTCCCGGCGCGGCACTATTGCCACTTCACCCCTGACGTCACTCCTGTCAGGCGAAGCCCTATTCCCACGACCACTTGTCGGTACGGCCCGAAGACGGCGGGCCCTGCCGGTCAGCGAGAGCCCAGAAGACGTCGGGGGCCTCACCAGTTGGACCCGTGGGAGGCCGGCTCTCAGCAGTCGGCCAGTTCCTTCCTCGGGGCCCCACGCACCATTAACTAGATAAGACGCGGGGTGGCTACAGTGATCTTCCGCCAGGCGGCGGGACTGTAGCCACGCTCCCCTGACCAAGCAAGCATCATTAGCACCACGACAATAGTAATCTGCAGCCGGCAAGACCCATGAGTGGCGGAGGCGGCCTGTCGGCTCCGTACCAGACCCGCCGGCGGGGCCCACCAGGCAGCGGACCCCAGCAGTCGGCGGAGAAGCCGGTGACCAGAGAGACTGACAGCCAGGTCCTATACCCGGCCAGATTACCATTGTACCCCTGGGGGGTAGGCCTATATAAACCCCCCAGGGCACCCATGCAAAGGGTTGGAACCTGTTAGAATTAGACTCACACCTAGGGGGAGACGAGGGCAAGCCTTGCCTTCTCCTACCTCTAGCATACAACTCGAGGAGCACCATTGTACTCACTAGTGCCTTAGTGATCATGCGGAGACCCCGCAGAGTAGGACTAGGGGTGTTGTCTCCTAGGAGAGCCCCGAACCTAGGTAAAGTGCGCCGTCGTTCGTGTCTACACCTTATCCCGCTTCCAGGCATATGCGACGTTCTACTCGCTCCCACCATGATAAGTCATCCATTGGCATATGTCGCACCCAACCCCCGACAGCCCACATTTCATCCTCCAAAAATGTGGCACGTATTCAACCCATTTTTTCAGAATTTACAGTCAGTTTGATCTTTTTTTAGAATTACAGTCCATTTGCTAGGCTGGGTGAACAAATAATGTACCGTCCATTCGGCCCATTAATTTTTTTCCTAAAAAATTACAGGTCATTTGCACTTTCTCGAAATACACGATTTTGCTGAGCTGATTCTAATTATAATGTCGGGTTGGGCGTAGCAATGTTATCAAAAAAGAAACAGGGGCTGAGCATTTTGTTATAAATATATTTAAATAATAAGTGATTTATTATTACATTGGTCCTTAAATCTTACCAAGCTTTTGTACACAATCACCAGGATTTTCGTTGCCAAAAAATCCAGGATTTTATTGGTAAGAAATTATTCTATTAAGTTAATAAGATGTGGGATATTGTTTCCTTACATATGTAAGTATCTGTTAAATATATGATGACAATAAAAATAATATATAATAACATATAAAATAATTTAAATATATATAATATAGTTAGAAGGGAAACATAAGTTGGACCAGGCGTTCCTATTCTTATATAGAAAAATAGAATATACCTCTGTGTTTTCTTCAAAAAAATACATAAATTGGGCTGCCGATGTTTCAGGAAAAATAAAACCTCGGATGGGAGGTGCATAGGCCGGTCGATATATGACGTCCCTCAAGAAAAAATACAAACCCAGATGTCGTGGGCTGCGCTTGTTAAAAAGAAAGCCTAGACAGGGCAACCCACAACCCAGCTGATAATAAATGATACCTACCAGCTCTCCGGCTTCTTTGTGAATTTATCTCCTTTAGTAACTACGTTGAAGCACCTAAAAAAACTTGTAACTATGTTGACAAACCCGTGGGCCCCAACATCAATATAGCATTAGGAAGAAGTTTTTTCAATGAGGCACTTGCTTGCGTACGCCCATAGACCTGGTGGGTCCCAACTGCCCACCTCTCCATGTACAGTCCTCTCCAGATTCCTCTCGTTTGTTTAGCATGTTCACAATGGCAGAAAGCGGCGCCGCGGCGAGCGCACAAAGGCACATGAGGAGATCGGACCACGTGAGGCAGTGCCTTATCTGTAACAAAAGTAATAAACTAGCCCAGTGGCCAAGTGACACTACCGACAGCTGTTCCACCCGGGTTCAATTCCACATGATGCAGGGAAAATATCTCCAATTTTTTTGCCTCTGCCATTATTGACCTGTGGGTCCCCATTGTCATCTACGCACACCACGTCCAACACTTACCAAAACTTTGTCCCTCGTTTTCTCTGTTTTTCACACACTCAACATTGTGTGGGCATTTTGAAAATAGCATATCTTTTTGACTATGCATCATATGAAGATGTGCTATGCGTGAATGTTGATCAGCATGATGTTAACTAGCTGGTATTTCCATTTTCGACCATGAATAAAACTTCCAACATGATGTTATCCCTGTTTGAAAAGGTTGTGTTAATATAAATGCTCTGCCTCTGAAAGTTGCAGCTTCTTATCTGAAACTGAACTTGCAGTTTCTTATGTGAAACTGAAACTTGCAGTTTCTTCTCTGAGAATCACATTGTCTGCACTTTTATACTCCTATGAAACTACATTTTTTAAGTTCTAAAAATAGATCTCTAGAATTCATGAAATACTTCATATGCTCAATATTGCAAATCTGAAATTTAAAAGACATTCATATCTTAAATTACTCTCAAAATACACAACATAATTCACAATTCACAACCTGCAAATACTGACAACACTAAGCTCCTCCTGAGAATTCACAACCTGCCCGACTATTGGGCCGGGGGGAGGGGGCAGTCCCCTCCTATTCCTCGGCGACAGACAGTCGCACCGTGAGATGATGTGAACGGCGAGGAAAAGGATGGTGGGGAAGCGTCATCGGGCCAACTGCTTTTCTCCTCTTGCAGTTGGGTTCGATCGACGAAGACTCCATGTTGGAGTAAATAGCCATGGGTAGCCTAGCTAGCTTCCCCTGGCCCTTCTGAAAAAATTACGGGCCCGTCCGGCTCTCAAGAATCCAAGACGTGGGGGCCATCTTCCCCTTGCTGGCTGTCATCCAGGCCAGCTTTCGGAAGGCGGCCCGACTTTACCTGTAACGCCCCGAGACCGATGTGCCAGCTGTCGTTCAGTTATTCGCTGGTGTTTCCTTGTCATTGCTTGCGTGTCATGCATTGCATATCATGTCATCATGTGCATTTCATTTGCATACGTGTTCATCTCATGCGTCCGAGCATTTTCCCCGTTGTCCGTTTTGCAATCTGGCGCTTCGTTCTCCTCCGGTGGTCATTTCTACCTTTCTTTTGTGTGTGGGGATTAAACATTTCCGGATTGGACCGAGACTTGCCAAGCGGCCTTGGTTTACCACCGGAAGACCGCCTGTCAAGTTTCGTACCATTTGGACTTCGTTTGATACTCCAACGGTTAATCGAGGGACCGAGAAGGCCTCGTGTGTGTTGCAGCCAAACACCTCTCCAATTTGGCCCAAAACCCACCTAAACCCTCTCCATCATCTCGGTCGTTCGATCACGATCGCGTGGCCGAAAACCGCACCTCATTTGGAGCTTCCTAGCTCCCTCTACCTCTATAAATAGATCCCTTCATTTTCGTTCTTGGATCTTTTCCCCGAAACCCTAAAACTCCTCCCTCAGCGCCGCCGGACATGTCCCCTCCGCCGCCGGACGCGTCCACCGCCTCCAACCACGTCGCTCCGGCCAATAGCAGGCCGCCACGTCCCCCCGCCGCCGCTCCCCATCCAATCAGACGCCGCCACCTCAGCCTGCGCGCCGCCGCACTTCGCCGCGGGCCCGCGGGGCCCAGATCTGGCCCGCGCGGGCCCATCTCCTCGCGCCGCCGCTCGGGAGGTGCCGCCTCCGTCCTCCTTTCCACCGGCGCCCGCCGCCCCGCTCTGCCACCGACCGGCACCGCCACCGCCATCGCCGGCCGCCGTCGAGCACTCATGCCGCCGTGCCGTAGCAACCGTCTTCGTATCCCCGCCGCCGTCTCGGACTCCTCCGGCCTTGATCCGAGCCCGAGGAGGACCGCCGCCGCCGCCGGTTTTCAGATCCGGCGCCGCCCACAGCGGCTCCGGCCATCCCAGTCGCCGGATCGAGCCACCACTGCCGCCCCCCTGCCTCCCTCGATCCAGGCGGGATCGAGGAGGAGAACGCCCAGCACCTCGTGGGCCCTGTCAGCTTCCCGGCCCAGCGCAGCTCCGCATCAGGCCCAGCCGGCCGCCTCGGCCTGCCTCTTCCTCTGACCGGGCCGAGGCCCACTGGGTGAGCCACACCCGCAGCGCCCCTCCTCTCGTCTGCTGTTGGGCTTGCCCCAGATGCGGCCCGTGCCATGTTTTTCCCAATTCTACGAATTTAGCTATTTTTCCGGAGATTGCAGTTTTGCAGATTAGACCCTCATGTTCATGCATTTAATAACTCATGAACCGTGCATCGGATTAAAATGTTTTATATATGAAACTTGCTCAGAATTTTGTGTAGATTAATAATATCCAACTTTCATCTATGTTCAAAATGTTTAAAATGATGTTTGATTAAATTTGCCCCTATGCCATGCTAAAATGATTTAATTCATAACTTAATAACCGTAACTCCGATTTTAATAAACTTTATATGTAAATGGGGTAGAATTATGTCTAGTTTAACATGGTGGCCTCATCTTGCATGTTTAACGACTCTAAAATATTGTTTAGGGCAGAACAGTACCAAATCTAAAATATGCTATGGGGATTTACCGGAATTGTTGTTCGTTGTTCCGGCCTCATTTAAATTTGCCTAGATAGGTAGTTTTCATCCGCTTCACCTCTTGCCATGTTAATCAACATTTAATATTGTTGGGTACATAAACGAGAGAGAACTAAATAATTGATGTGGTGTTTTGTCAATATGCATCCCGATGCATATTGAGCTCCATTTAAGTTGTAGGTTTGCTTGTGCACCTCGCCATGCCATGCTTCATTAAACCGGACATGCATCATACTTGATTGTGCATCATGCCATGATTATGTGATGGTTGTTTACCATGATTGTTTGCTTCTTTCCGGTGTTGCTTCTTCGGGTTGGTTCCGTTAACGTCGCGTTTGTGAGGACCCGTTCGTCTACGTCCGTTTATCTTCTTCATGGACTCGTTCTTCTTCCTTGCGGGATTTCAGGCAAGATGATCATACCCTTGAAATCACTACTATCTTTGCTATGCTAGTTTGCTCGCTCTTTGCCATGCCAATGCTACGATGCCTACCATTTGCTTGTCAGCCTCCCAATTGCCATGTCAAACCTCTAACCCACCATGTCCTAGCAAACCGTTGATTGGCTATGTTACCGCTTTGCTCAGCCCCTCTTATAGCGTTGTTAGTTGCAGGTGAAGATTGAAGTTTGTTCTTTGTTGGAACATGGAGATGTTGTTTCCTTTTTGGAGCATGTTTACTTGTTGGGATATCACAATATATCTTATTTAATAAATGCATCTATATACTTGGTAAAGGGTGGAAGGCTCGGCCTTATGCCTGGTGTTTTGTTCCACTCTTGCCGCCCTAGTTTCTGTCATATCAGTGTTATGTTCCCGGATTTTGCGTTCCTCACGCGGTTGGGCTATAATGGGAACCCCTTGACAGTTCGCCTTAAGTAAAGCTTTTCCAGCAATGCCCAACATTGGTTTTACCATTTGCCACCTAGCCTTTTTTCCCTTGGGAGTCGCACATCCCGAGGGTCATCTTATTTTAACCCCCCCGGGCCAGTTCTTGTCTAAGTGTTGGTCCGAACTGAGTAGACTGCGGGGCCACCTCGGGGAAACTTGAGGGCTGGTTTTACTCGTAGGATGTCTCATCCGGTGTTGCCCTGAGTGTCACATCCCTAGTCTGGTATGACTTGGACTAGCTGGTCATTTGTGCATCATGTTTAAATTTCATTTAAATTTGAAATGAGGATTGGTGGAACCCTCAGAATCATTTTTGAAAATGACCCAAATAAAAATTTCTCCAAAAGGGTCCAAGAAAATGCTCATGATGCCCTCTAAAAATATTGGACAGAGATAAAAACCAAAACAATATTTGTAGGAGCTCATGGACATTTATTTTGGCCATTTGGATTAATTCGATAAATATTTGCATTGGAAATATATTTCTATATATATGAAATATGGTCCAAAAATTATGCCAATTATACAAGAGCTCTGGAATAATACCATTAGCCCCTACAAAAATTGGCATAATAAAATTAAATGATTTGATATATTTATTAAATCAAACAAATGTCAGAAAAAAATAGAAAACAGAAATAAAAGGAAGGAGGACTTACCTGGGCCACTTACCTGGCCCATCTCCAGCTGGCGGCCCAGCCCACCCCCGCTGCCTTCTGTCGTCCCCCTCCTCGGACAGAAGGACGAGGGCGTGTGCCCGACGCTCGCCGGCACGCGCGCGCGCCACCTCCCCCCCTGCTGGCCACCTCCTGCTTCCCCGTACTCCCTCGATGCCCCGGACGAAGCCACGCAGCTACCCCGCACCGTTCTCACTCTCCCTCGCCCTCCTCTTCTCCCCCTGCTCTCTCTCCCTCTCACCCGAGAACCACCGCCGCCGCCGACGGGCATCACCGTAGCCACCGCCTCTCCCTCGCCTCCCCGTCGTCCCCAGGAGCTCCGCCTCGTCGCCAGCTACCTCCTCGCCGAGCCACGCAAGCCGGAGAGCCTCGTGGAGCCGTCGCCGTCGCCATCCTCGCCTCCGGCCGCCGTGGGTACTCGCCGTCAATTCGGGAGCTTCCGGGCATCCCTGACCTCGCCCTCGCGCTCGCTGGATCCGCGGTGAGCTCCTCCACCGTTCCCCTCTCTTCTCCCTCTCGTTCTCGTGCCGTAGCGCCGCTCCCCACCACGGCCGAAGCCCCTCGCCGCCGTCCATGTCGCCGCCGCCGTCTCGGCCCGCCTCCGCCCAAACCAAGCCTCCCATCGCGCTCCTGGTGCCACGAGGGTGCCGCCGAGCCCCTCAGGTGGCCTCCCCGTGCCCCGCAGCCCATTCCCGCTCGCGCCCGAACTCCGGCCGCCGCCCCGAGCTCCGCTCCGGCGAGCTCCGCCGCCCCCGCAGCCTCCCGCATGAACCCCTAGACGCGCG
>NC_041382.1:650611981-650673504 GCF_002162155.2 Triticum dicoccoides
TGAAACCCACTAGCATGTGTAGGACTTGATTGCAGCCACTGATGTGTTCCTACCATGCTATGCCTGCTATTGCTTAGAGTTGTGTCAGGTCTGATTCATTGGGAATGAATTGGAGTGTCACGATATGTTCTGATGCCGAGAGTGAAGTGTGTGAACACGTTTTGGTAAAGGTAGCGGTGAGAGGCCATGTAGGAGTACATGGTGGGTTGTCTCACTGGAACCGTCCTTAAGCCCTGAGTTCTGTGTATGTTGTCCAATGACTCGATACTACCACACATTGGGCTCCGGGCGCTCCAAGCCCTCTCGACTTATTAACCAACTTGATCTCTGTCCAGGAGTCGCAACTAGTTTCTGGTGTTTGTAGGTAGTGCTATTTTTCTACCAAGTGGCACCCGGCAGGGTGGGCTTGGGACAGACTAGGCACACGTGGCCCGGTGTACCGAGTGGCACCCGGTTGGTGGGCTCGGGAACCCTGTACACATCGTTTGGGGCCGTAAGCGACACCATGGCCGGATCTCCTTGCGGATGGAACCCGAATAGGCGATAAACCTGGACTAGAGTCTTGTGTGGTTAGTCAGGTCGTGGCCGACACCCTCGCCAGGCTTCCGCTTGAAGGTTGCCGAGATACATGACGTGTACATGGCGGTAAGTGGCGAGAGCGTGTGTGAAGAAGTACACCCCTGCAGGGTTAACATGATCTATTCGAATAGCTGGGCCCGCGGTTATGGACTTCTTGGATGCTTACATGGTACATAGACAACTTGAAGTGGATACCCTAAAATGCTCAAGACATGTGTGAGTGCTATGGATGGCCTTCTCGTAGGGAGACGGGGACGAATCCATAGTAGTGTATTGTGTGGTGATTAGTGGACTCGTGTTCGTTGTTTCACCTCCAGAGTTTCTGGTAGTCGTAGAACAGGATAGCCACAGAGTCAAAGCTGGCTTGCTGCAACCAAACCCCACATTACCTCTTGATACAAATGCATGTATGATAGGATCTGATGTAAGTCTTGCTGAGTACCTTTGTACTCATGTTGCTTTATTTATGTTTTTGCAGCGGAGACTTCGGTCTTACTAGTGTTCCCATGGACTTCGACTAGTAGCTAGTACCTCAGCTACGATCTTGATCGGATGTTGTAGATAGTCAGGCTCTTCAGCCTTTTTCTTTTGTAGATGTCTGTACCCAGACATGTAATGCTTCCGCTTGTTGCTTGTATGCTCTGTATGATGGGTCTTATGACCCCTGTTTGCAATTTATGCTATGACGGCTCTTCTGAGCCTTTATCTATATGAGTTGTTGAGTTATGCTGTGATGCCATGTTGTACAGCACATACTTGCATGTTATGCGTACGTGTAATGTGTATTGCTATGTGTGGGATCTGACTATCTAGTTGTTTATTCTTAGTAGCCTCTCTTACCGGGAAATGTCTCCTAGTGCTTCCACTGAGCCCTGGTAGCTTGCTACTGCTCCGGAACACTTAGGCAGGCCGGCATGTGTCCTTCTTCGATCCTGTGTCTGTGCCTTCGGGGAAATGTCACGCGATGAATACCGGAGTCCTGCTAGCCCGCTACAGCCCGGTTCACCGGAGTCCTGTTAGCCCAGTGCTACAGCCTGGATTCACTCGCTGATGACCGACACGTTCGATGCTGGGTCATGGATGCCTGTCCCTGTAAGTTAGTGCCACTTTGGGTTTACGACTAGCCATGTCAGCCCGGGCTCTTTATCATATGGATGCTAGCGACACCATCATATACGTGTGCCAAAATGCGCAAACGGTCCCGGGCAAAGGTAAGGCGACACCCGTGGGGATACCGTGCGTGAGGCTGCAAAGCGATATGAGGTGTTACATGCTAGATCGATGTGGCATCGAGTCGGGGTCCTGACACTGAGAACGAGATATGTGCAGCTCCCATCAGGATGTCGGTGCATCGGGCGGTGTTGCTGGTTTAGTTTTACCCTGCCGAAATGTCTTGTTGTACCGGGATACCGAGTCTGATCGGAACGTCTCGGGTGGAGGTCTATTCCTTCGTTGACCGTGAGAGCTTGTGATGGGCTAAGTTGGGACACCCCTGCAGGGATTTGAACTTTCGAAAGCCATGCCCGCGGTTATGGGCAGATGGGAATTTGTTAACGTCTGGTTGTAGAAAACCTAAACGTGACCTTAATTAAAATGAATCAACAGCGTGTGTAACCGTGATGGTCTCTTTCCGGCGGAGTCCGGGAAGTGAACACGGTTGTTGGAGTTATGCTTTACGTAGGTAGTCTAGGTTCACTTCTTGATCATACTTTTATCGACCGTGCTTTGCCTTGTCTTCTCGCTCTCATTTGCGTATGTTAGCCACCATATATGCTAGTCGCTTGCTGCAGCTCCACCTCATACCTTTACCTTACCCATAAGCTTAAATAGTCTTGATCGCGAGGGTGCGAGATTGCTGAGTCCCTGTGGCTCACAGACACTTCCAAAACCAGTTTGCAGGTGCCGATGAGTCCGTGCAGATGACGCAACCAAGCTCAGGAGGAGCCCGATGAAGATCGTGTTCTTTATGTTGTTTCGTTCTAGTTGATCAGTAGTGGAGCCCAGTTGGGGTTTATCGGGGACCATGTCGCATTTGGGGTTCTTCTTTTGTTTTGGTTCCGTAGTCGGACCATGAGTGTATTTGATTGATGTAATGTTTATTCATGTAATTGTGTGAAGTGGCGATTGTAAGCCAACTATGTATCTCTTTCCCTTATGTATTACATGGGTTGTGTGAAGATTACCTCACTTGCGACATATGCCTTCAATGCGATTATGTCTCTAAGTCGTGCCTCGACACGTGGGAGCTATAGTCGCATCGAGGGTGTTACAAGTTGGTATCAGAGCCTTCCCCGACCTTAGGAGCCCCATTGCTTGATCGTTTTAGCGGCCGAGATGTGTCTAGAAAAATGTTTTGAGTCAGTTAGGAATTATATATTGGAGAGTTTAGGAATTCTTTTTACTTCCCAGTCCCTTCATCGCTCTGGTAAGGCATCCTGACGTAGAGTTTTGGCTATTCTCTTCTCAAATTTCACTAAAAAAATTTTAGGATCACGCGGGTATCTTGGAATCGTTCCGATGGTTTTATGATGAGAACATTGTCTTGGTGCCTCCTGTCAGGGGTTTTATGGAAGTGTCCCGGGGAGTTGAGCTCTGAGGTGTTGTCGTCATAATTTTATCGTTGCAGTTCTGGAATACCTGAGTTTAGTATGCCGACATCGAAAATCTCTTTTATGTAGTTCGTTGGTGAGATAACCTCGACGCCACCCAGTACTGGGGCGGGAGTTCGGGAGTATCGCCATAACTTGTATAACGGATGCTTTTTGAAGGTTGAGGTAGATGGTTTCCGAAGGTTTCTTGGTTATGTGTTGAAGGATGGATACAGCTGGATGTAGGATTTGTTAGTTTGGGTGAGATATTATGCTTCCCTGTATCCCCAACACCTGATTGCATAACCGGAAAATTTTGGGAGTTTCATAGGTGGGAATTCAAGTAGCTCTTAGGATATCTTTCCGATAGATGTATGATATGAAATTGGGGTTCGACGTCTAGTGGTCCGCCTATTCACGGTCGGTTTTACAGTGGTCTCGTTGTGTCTTAAAGAGTCCTTGGCTATGCCGACTCGGGGACGCTTCGTATGTCATGTGCACTGCCTTGTACATGATGGTGCTGTATGATCGAGCCCGTGTAGGCCCCACCATGAAAACTTCGGGCGAAATCTCTATCATATGTTTGTTCTGGCTTATTCCGCAAGCCAACCCTTTGTTTTGTTTTGAGTTGTGGGATTCGAGTTGCTTCGAAGTCAAATGTTGATTCCATACCTTCTCTAAGCGGTGTTCTCATACCTCGATGTGAAAACTAATCCCTCATGATAATCGAGATTGTCATGTCAATCCTTTTCAACCGACGTGCTCCTCCTCAAGTGGATCCAATCATTTCAACATCCACAAGATCAAGTATCAGTTCCTCTCAACGGTGTTCGTTTCATCCATTCCAAATTGTCTTTGTTTTTCCCACCCTCCCTCCCTTTGTTTTTCTCCAAGGATTCAGATTTCTTATCCAAGTATCCTTTATTGATGGAAAGCCTCTCCATTCCTTTTTCGTCAATTTTCTTATTCGATGATGCTCATGAAGATGCTAACGAAGTTTCTAGTTCATCATTCTTCATTCTTTTTCTTCTCCGGTGGAACCAATTCAAGCTTTCGGTGTTGATCATATCTTTCTCCTCGTTTCAAATACATTCTCATACCGGTGCACCTCATAATCTTTCACCGCTCGCTATTCTATTGTTCCGGAGTGCTCAAGATATCTCAGAAGATTCCTGTTTCCACTCTGCTTTCGTTCAAGATCTTTCGAGGATGTCTCTTTATTCAAGCCATTTAATTAAACCGATGCATCTCTCTTTTCAAGTAATCATTTCAACGGTGTATCTTTTGAGTGGGCCCTAACCCACAGGTCTTTTTCCAGGATCTTACCTGACTCTTCTTATTTTCCCGGCATTACTCTCAAATTCTTTTCCAAGTTTGACGTAAGAATGAATTTATCATCAGTCAAATGCCTTCTCCTAGATCTTTTTCAATTCTTTTCATCGTTGGCTCTACCTCTTCGTTTGATTCTTCCGGAGTGTCTAAATAATTCATGGTGATGTTTCTCGTCGTCATTCTCGGATTTTGAAGACCGAAGTAGAGTTTCTCTTTAATCTTGCTCCATTCTCTTCAAGATTCGTGGTTCTAGCTTGTTGCCACTCTCTCGGTTCTTTTCGATTGTGAGAATTCTTTTCACCTATCCAGAGCAATTCAAGAGTCTTCTCAGTTTGTTATCTAGAGTCCATCAATTCAGGTTTATTTATCCTCAGCTGTCAGTTATCATTCTCTAATCTTATTGGTGCATCATTCAAGTTTTCTCTAATCAGCTCGTGATCTCTTCGTTCTCTTGGGTCTAAATTCTCTCAAGCATCTTCGTCCATTTGCTAATTCTTTCCGGTGTTTGTTTATCTTTTCTCCGTTCGTTTTCAATTCTTACGGTGGTCCGTTCAAGAGTTCTCTTCCTTGGTCACCATATCAATTTATTCGATGTTTCAATCTTCCCGGTGGTTCGTTCAAGACCTTCTCAAGTTGGCGCTATATCTATCTTAATCTTTTCTACGAGAATAAGTAATATGTCAAATCCATTGATTGTCATAAATTTAATTGGTGAAGGATACACATAATGTAATTCTTATTCTTGTCTCATCGAGTAAACTTAATTCCTTATTCCAGAGGTTCATCAAATTCTCGATTCAAGTTGTCCATCTTTCTTTCCGGAGCTCAAAGTTATTTCAATTATTTCTTCGCGAAGATCCATCTAATCATCGCAAGGCTTCACCTTGTGTTTTCAACTTCTATTTCTTTTCGTTTGATCCGTCTTTTATTACCGAAGTTCTTCGAGAGTTTCTTCATGGTGGCTCATCAAGGATTTAATTCCTTCTCGAAGTTTTCTTTGACATTCTTTTCTAAGGAGTTCAAGCTTTCTTCATCTTGATATCCGGAGTGCAATTCTTTCTTCCGTATCATTGGAGGTGGTATTATGTCATTCTTGATAATTTGAGTTCATGTTTCATGATTCACATCTTATTAAGAATGAGGTATTTTAAATCCTTCAATCTCGTCATTGGAGTTACCTTGGGTTATATTTCACCTAAAGCCTTCCCTAAGGATTGTTGCTATCTATGGTGCTTATAAATGATCCAAGTTCTTGATTTATTCTCCCGGTGTGATAGTTTCTCGTATCCTTCTTGATATCAAGCCAATTTATTGTTTCGTTAGTGGCAGAATTTCACCTCATAATTTTGAGATGTCTTCCATAAGCCCACTGCCAGCTTACTCTTTTCGTTGTTGGATTCCCAATTCGACCCTTCTCCTAAGGATGCCTTCTCAAGCTCTTTTGTGGCAGAAGTTGGCATTTTCTTCTCCATTCCCCTATCTCAATTATCTATCTTCTATTCTTTTGTTCCGGAGGCATTGTGATGTTGCTCTCTTCTACCCATCTTCTTGTTTTGTCATGATAGTATTCTTTTCTTTGCTTATCCATTCAACCGGAGTGTCGTGTTTTCTTTCAAGCTCTCTCATCTTATCAAATTTTGCATCCCTTCTCAACCGGAGTGCTGTCCAAATTATATCAGTCTTATTCCTTCTCTATCTTGTCTTAACCGGAGTGGTTTCAATATATATCTTGCCCCTCAACCTCAAGGTTTTTTTTTGCAATGTTCTTTGTCCCTCCTTTCTAACGGAGTGCTTTCGACTTTGTTCTCCTTCGTTGTATTCTTTTCTCGAATTTGTTCAACCTCTTCAAGGTTCGTGGTTTCACTCGTTTGTCAATGAAGCAACTTAGTTTTACCTCTTCTCTTTCTCCTCCGTTTTCCCTCCGGTGCCATTCTAGATCTCGGGACGAGATCCTCTCGTAGTGGTGGAGTGTTGTAACGCCCCGAGACCGATATGCCAGCTGTCGTTCAGTTATTCGCTGGTGTTGCCTTGTCATTGCTTGCGTGTCATGCATTGCATATCATGTCATCATGTGCATTTCATTTGCATATGTGTTCGTCTCATGCGTCCGAGCATTTTTCCCGTTGTCCGTTTTGCAATCCGGCGCTTCGTTCTCCTCCGGTGGTCATTTCTACCTTTCTTTTGTGTGTGGGAATTAAACATTTCCGGATTGGACCGAGACTTGCCAAGCGGCCTTGGTTTACCACCGGTAGACCGCCTGTCAAGTTTCGTACCATTTGGACTTCGTTTGATACTCCAACGGTTAACCGAGGGACCGAGAAGGCCTCGTGTATGTTGCAGCCAAAAACCTCTCCAATTTGGCCCAAAACCCACCTAAACCCTCTCCATCATCTCGGTCGTTCGATCACGATCACGTGGCCGAAAACAGCACCTCATTTGGAGCTTCCTAGGTCCCTCTACCTCTATAAATAGATCCCTTCATTTTCGTTCTCGGATCTTTTCCCCGAAACCCTAAAACTCCTCCCTAAGCGTCGCCGGACATGTCCACTCCGCCGCCGGACGCGTCCACCGCCTCCAACCACGTCGCTCCGGCCAATAGCAGGCCGCCACGTCACCCCGCCGCCGCTCCCCCTCCAATCAGACGCCGCCACCTCAGCCTGCGCGCCGCCCCACTTCGCCGCCGGCCCGCAGGGCCCAGATCTGGCCCGCGCGGGCCCATCTCCTCGCGCCGCCGCCCGGGAGGCGCCGCCTTCGTCCTCCTGTCCACCGGCGCCCGCCGCCCCGCTCTGCCACCGACCGGCACCGCCACCGCCATCGCCGGCCGCCGTCGAGCACTCATGCCGCCGCGCCGTAGCAACCGTCTTCGTATCCCCGCCGCCGTCTCGGACTCCTCCGGCCTCGATCCGAGCCCGAGGAGGACCGCCACCGCCGCCTATTTTCAGATCCGGCGCCGCCCGGCTCCAGCCATTCCCGTCGCCGGATCGAGCCACCACCGCCGCCCCCTGCGTCCCTCGATCCAGGCGAGATCGAGGAGGAGAACGCCCAGCGCCTCGTGGGCCCTGTCAGCTTCCCGGCCCAGCGCAGCTCCGCATCAGGCCCAGCCGGCCGCCTCGGCCTGCGTCTTCCTCCGACCGGGCCGAGGCCCACTGGGTGAGCCACACCCGCAGCGCCCCTCCTCTCGTTTTTTTTCTTCTGCTGTTGGGCTTGCCCCAGATGCGGCCCGTGCCATGTTTTTCCCAGTTCTACGAATTTAGCTATTTTTCCGGAGATTGCAGTTTTGCAGATTAGACCCTCATGTTCATGCATTTAATAACTCATGAACCGTGCATTGGATTAAAATGTTTTATATATGAAACTTGCTGAGAATTTTGTGTAGATTAATAATATCCAACTTTCATCTATGTTCAAAATGTTTAAAATGATGTTTGATTAAATTTGCCCCTATGCCATGCTAAAATGATTTAATTCATAACTTAATAACCGTAACTCGATTTTAATAAACTTTATATGTAAATGGGGTAGAATTATGTCTAGTTTAACATGGTGGCCTCATCTTGCATGTTTAACGACTCTAAAATATTGTTTAGGGCAGAACAGTACCAAATCTAAAATATGCTATGGGGATTTACCAGAATTGTTGTTCGTTGTTTCGGCCTCATTTAAATTTGCCTAGATAGGTAGTTTTCATCCGCTTCACCCCTTGCCATGTTAATCAACATTTAATATTGTTGGGTACATAAACGAGAGAGAACTAAATAATTGATGTGGTGTTTTGTCAATATGCATCCCGATGCATATTGAGGTCCATTTAAGTTGTAGGTTTGCTTGTGCACCTCGCCATGCCATGCTTCATTAAACCGGACATGCATCATACTTGATTGTGCATCATGCCATGATTATGTGATGGTTGTTTACCATGATTGTTTGCTTCTTTCCAGTGTTGCTTCTTCGGGTTGGTTCCGTTAACGTCGCGTTTGTGAGGACCCGTTCGTCTACGTCCGTTTATCTTCTTCATGGACTCGTTCTTCTTCCTTGCGGGATTTCAGGCAAGATGATCATACCCTTGAAATCACTACTATCTTTGCTATGCTAGTTTGCTCGCTCTTTGCCATGCCAATGCTATGATGCCTACCATTTGCTTGTCAGCCTCCCAATTGCCATGTCAAACCTCTAACCCACCATGTCCTAGCAAACCATTGATTGGCTATGTTACCGCTTTGCTCAGCCCCTCTTATAGCGTTGTTAGCTGCAGGTGAAGATTGAAGTTTGTTCTTTGTTGGAACATGGAGATGTTGTTTCCTTTTTGGAGCATGTTTACTTGTTGGGATATCACAATATATCTTATTTAATAAATGCATCTATATACTAGGTAAAGGGTGGAAGGCTCGGCCTTATGCCTGGTGTTTTGTTCCACTCTTGCCGCCCTAGTTTCCGTCATATCGGTGTTATGTTCCCGGATTTTGCGTTCCTCACGCGGTTGGGCTATAATGGGAACCCCTTGACAGTTCGCCTTAAGTAAAGCTTTTCCAGCAATGCCCAACATTGGTTTTACCATTTGCCACCTAGCCTTTTTTCCCTTGGGAGTCGCGCATCCCGAGGGTCATCTTATTTTAACCCCCTCCCCCGGGCCAGTGCTTGTCTAAGTGTTGGTCCGAACTGAGTAGACTGCGGGGCCACCTCGGGGAAACTTGAGGGCTGGTTTTACTCGTAGGATGTCTCATCCAGTGTTGCCCTGAGAACGAGATATGTGCAGCTCCCATCAGGATGTCGGTGCATCAGGCGGTGTTGCTGGTTTAGTTTTACCCTGCCGAAATGTCTTGTTGTACCGGGATACCGAGTCTGATCGGAATGTCTCGGGTGGAGGTCTATTCCTTCGTTGACCGTGAGAGCTTGTGATGGGCTAAGTTGGGACACCCCTGCAGGGATTTGAACTTTCAAAAGCCGTGCCCGCGGTTATGGGCAGATGGGAATTTGTTAACGTCCGGTTGTAGAAAACCTAAATGTGACCTTAATTAAAATGAATCAACAGCGTGTGTAACCGTGATGGTCTCTTTCCGGCGGAGTCCGGGAAGTGAACACGGTTGTTGGAGTTATGCTTGACGTAGGTAGTCTAGGATCACTTCTTGATCGTACTTTTATCGACCGTGCTTTTCCTTCTCTTCTCGCTCTCATTTGCGTATGTTAGCCACCATATATGCTAGTCGCTTGCTGCAGCTCCACCTCATACCTTTACCTTACCCATAAGCTTAAATAGTCTTGATCGCGAGGGTGCGAGATTGCTGAGTCCCTGTGGCTCACAGACACTTCCAAAACCAGTTTGCAGGTGCCGATGAGTCCATGCAGATGACGCAACCAAGCTCAGGAGGAGCTCGATGAAGATCGTGTTCTTTATGTTGTTTCGTTCTAGTTGATCAGTAGTGGAGCCCAGTTGGGGTCGATCGGGGACCGTGTCGCATTTGGGGTTCTTCTTTTGTTTTGGTTCCGTAGTCGGACCATGAGTGTATTTGATTGATGTAATGTTTATTCATGTAATTGTGTGAAGTGGCGATTGTAAGCCAACTATGTATCTCTTTCCCTTATGTATTACATGGGTTGTGTGAAGATTACCTCACTTGTGACATATGCCTTCAATGCGATTATGTCTCTAAGTCGTGCCTCGACACGTGGGAGCTATAGTCGCATCGAGGGTGTTACATTACCCCTCATGAAGAAAGCCATGGGAGGCCGACTCGAAGAAGCCGGCTCCAAGATGCCTACTCCAAGAAGCCAGCCATGAGGAGGCCGACTCCAAGAAGCCGGCTCCCATAAAGCGGTCGAGACCGTACCCTCAAAGTTTGCACCCACCTAGCGGCGATGAGATGGGGCGTGGCTACAGTAAAGCCTGCCACCCCCGAATCCCAGAGCACGCCTAGCATAGTGCGCCGTACGGAGTGGCCATGACCCGTCCGGCACGGCACTGTTGCCCTGTTGACCCTGATGTCATCCACGACGGGCCGCCAGTATGGCCCGCGGGCGGTGGGCCCCTTCGGGCAGAGAGACACCCGAAGGCGGCCCGGCCTCCCCCAGTCGTCCCGAGACGGGGCCGGCTCCCCGCAGCCGGCTCGCTTCGCCCCTCAAAGAAGACGCCCCATTAAGGAGACAAGACGCGGCAAGGCTACAGTAATCGCCCGCCGGACGGCGGCACTGTAGCCACGCTTACCTCGACGAAGCCCTCGTCATCAGGTTGAGGCAACAGTAACCAGCCATCGACAAGACCCTTGGCAGTGGGGCCTGCCTGTTGCCAAGGAGTTGCTAGCCGGCGGCACCCACCAGCCGGCGGGCCCCAGCAGTCGGCACAGAAGCCGGCGAGCGTAGTCACAAACGGCTGGGCCCCGCGCCCAGTCGGATTACCATTGTACCCCCAGGGGGTAGGCCTATATAAACCCCCCGGGGCACCCATGCAAAGGGCATGACCCCCTGCTAGTTTTAGAGACACACGAGGAGAAGGAGCAAGCTAGTCGTGCCCCTCTTCCTCCTCCCACCGAACAGCTCAAGGAGCATTGTGTAGCTACTTGTCAACCTAGTGATCATGCGGAGACCCCGCAGAGCAGCAGTAGGGGTGTTATCTCCACGGAGAGCCCCGAAGCTGGGTAAGATTCGCCGGCGTGCATGTCTTCGCCTCATCCCGTTTCCAGGCACCGGCGACATCTTACTGGCTCCCACAATGATAAGCCACCTGTTGGCATATGTCGCACCTACCACCCGACATTTGGCGCCCACCGTGGGGCCAGGTGCACCGTCGTCCGGAGACCTGTTTTGGACGGGAACCCTCTTCCTCCCCAGCGAGCGTAGCCAGCCCGGCAGGCCCGATGGCGCTTGCCACGACGCGCTGCAAGGCGTCACCAGCATCTGCGCGGCGAGCAGCCTCGCCGATCTCCCCGATGAAACCCTCATCTCCGACGAGCTCGCCTTCGATGCGGGCACCGACCACCTCGCCAACCTCCTCGGCCAGCTCCATGTCTCCAGTGAGCCCGCTGTGGATCTGGAGTCGGTTGGCTCCACCGACCCGATGCCTGTCGACTCCGACACGGCCTCCTTCGACACCTTCCCCACCAACATCGCGATCTACAACGACCCGCTTCCTCGGACCGACGGCCGCGATACCGTCACCACCGAAGTGATGGTCATCGGCCACGGCGGCCCGGCCGGCGAGAGCGCCCACGACGTCCCGCACGTGGTGGCCCACGACTTGTCCACCCCCCTCCCGGCTAATGCCGACGATGAAGCACTGGAGGCACGCCGCCTCGCCCTCCTTGCAGAGGGCTGGAGGCTGGCTTCCGTGAGACGCCTCACAGAGGCCTACCAGCGCGAAGCTCACCGCGCCGCCTTCGGTACGCCGGCCCCGGGCGGGCCAAGCCGGGCCGGCCTTGTCAAGCAACGCGGCGCCGTCATCGCCGACACGCTGGGAGTCGACCGCCCAGTCTACGCCACTCCACTCGAGAACCTGCGCGCCGCCTAGGCGGCCGTGGACGTATTGGACGGCTTGGAGGCCGAAGACCTCCCCCACATGACCCGGCGCATCCAGCAGCTGATCGATGCAGCCGGACAGCGGCATGAAGCTGACGCCCGCGCGGGAAGCCCTCCCACGCGCCGAGATCACGGCGCGACGTCCCAGACACTGATTACGAGCAACGCCCGCGCGCGGCGCGAGAAAGAGCCGACGGCCAGCCGAAGCCGGACCCGAATCTCCATCGAGCGAGACGCGGGCGGCCATCCTCGAGCCATGGAATGGCGGGGCAACCCGCCTCCGCCTCGACCCCGTGGAGAGAGATATCCCACCCCGCCGCCAGTGGCACACCCGACTCTCAGCGGCCGACTAGGTCGCCGCGAAGGAGTCGGCGAGAACGACGCCCGCCATCGGATCGACCGCCTGGCGCGATCCCTGGCGCTGGAAGGAGAAGACGATGTCGGCCCACCTTGTTTCGGCCCCCGCATCCGTGACGAGCCTTTCCCCAAAGGGTTCTCGCTCCCAAGAGACACGCCCAAGTACAACGGCTCCGTGAAGCCGGAAGATTGGTTGATCGACTACTCCACGGCGGTCAGCATAGCCAACGGCAACCGGCGCGTTGCCGTGAAGTACGTGCCCCTCATGATGCAAGGCACGGCGCGGACCTGGCTCAACAGCCTCAAGCCTCTCAGCATCAACAGCTGGCTAGATTTCACCGTCATCCGCAGCTACACCAGCACCTACAAGCGGGCCCCCAAGCCAGGCAGCTCTCCCTGTGGGTATAGGGCCCGGACGAGTCCACTCGCGACTACCTCACGCGTTGGGCCGAGCTCCGCAATTCTTGCGAGGGGGTGCACGAGGTGCAAGCCATAGAATACTTCACAGCCGGGTGCTGAGAAGGCACCCTCCTCAAGCACAAGCTTCTCTGCGACGAGCCGGCTACCCTCAACGAGCTTCTGGACATAGCAGACAAATATGCCACCGCCGACTCCTTAATGAAGACCGAGCTTCGGGTAGACGCATCCAGAAAGGTACTCAACCCGGCGCCCAAGACGTCGGCTGGGGATTCCGGCCGACGCACACACCCGAACGACCACAAGCGCAAGGGCCCCGCGCCGCCTCCCGCCAGTCGGCAGGTGGCCACAGTTGAAGACATGCCGCGTGAAGGGCGGCCCGCGCCCAAGAAACCCAAGGGCGGCCGGCCGGCTTGGCAACCGGCCTTCTCCTACGAGCAAACTCTCGACGCCCCGTGCAAGTTCCATAGCGGCGCGAAGCCGTCCAACCACACAACCCGAAAGTGCCATTGGCTCACCCGAATCTCCAAAGGCGAGGGGCTCGCGCTGCCTCCACCTGTCGGCCTGCCGCCTTCGCCTCCGCAGCCTCCGGTGGCTCGGCCAGCAGTCGGAGCCATGCATGACGAGTTCCCTGACAAGCAAGCAACCTACATCGTCTTTACAAGCCAGCCCGAAGACCGGCGCAGCAAACGCCGAGAGCACCAGCAGGTCAGCGTGGTCGCTGCCGACCCTGCCAAACACTTGCATTGGTCAGAAAAGCCCATAAGCTGGAGCCGGGCCGACCATCCAGAGGTGATGCCGTCTCCCGGCTCTTATGCACTGGTCCTGGAAGCCACCCTCGCGACGGACAGACGCGCTGCCCGCTTCTCCCGCGTGCTGATAGACGGCGGGAGCAGCATCAACATCCTGTACCGTGACACCCTGGAGAAGCTAAATGTGAAGACGAAGCAGCTCATGCCTACTCGAACAGTGTTCCATGGCATCGTACCCGGCCTGTCCTGCGGCCCCATTGGCAAAATCAAGATTGATGTACTTTTTGGGGACAAGGAGCATTTCCGCCGGGAAGCGATCTGGTTTGAAGTGGTGGACCTGGAGAGCCCTTACCATGCATTGCTTGGCCGACCTACCTTGGCCAAATTCATGGCAGTTCCCCACTATGCATACCTCAAGATGAAGATACCAAGCACCAAAGGCGTCATCACCGTGGTCGGCAATTACATGAAGTCCTCTGAGTGCGCGGCAGCCAGCAGCCGGCTGGCCGAGTCCCTTGTGATTGCCGAAGAAAAGAAGATGTTGGACTGAGTCATGGCCATAGCCGGCAAGCAGTCGGCCGTGTCCCCCGACCCCAAGGAGCATGATGCTCAAGGATCCTTCCAGCCGACCAAGGAGATGAAGAAGATACCTCTGGACCCCGAGCATCCAGAGAGGTTTACCGTCATCGGGGCAAACCTGAACAGCAAATAGGAAGGCGAGCTCGCCGATTTCCTCCGTGAGAATCGGGACGTCTTTGCATGGTCCCCCAAGGGCATGCCGGGTGTTCCGAGGAAATTCGCCGAGCACAAACTGCACGTCCGAGAAGATGCAAAGCCAGTCAAACAACCCCTTCACCGATTGTCGGAGGAGAAACGCAGGATTGTGGGAGAGGAGATAGCCCGGCTTTTGGCAGCCGGCTTCATTATGGAAGTTTTCTTTCCAGAGTGGCTCGCCAACCCGGTCCTTGTGCTAAAGAAGAATAACAAGTGGCGCATGTGTATAGACTACACGAGCCTCAACAAGGCCTGTCCCAAAGATCCCTTTGCCCTGCCAAGGATTGACCAATTGATAGACTCCACAGCCGGATGCGAGCTGTTGAGTTTCTTGGATGCTTACTCCGTATATCACCAGATAAAGCTGGATCCGGACGACCGCCTGAAGACCGCCTTCATCACGCCATTTGCAGCCTTCTGCTACCTGACTATGACATTCGGCTTGAGAAATGCCGGTGCCACTTTTCAGCGTTGCATGCAGAAGTGCCTCCTCAAGCAACTCGGCAGAAACGCTCACGTCTACGTGGACGACATTGTGGTGAAGACGGAGAAGCGCGGCACTTTGCTGGGAGACCTCAAGGAAACATTTGAGAACCTACGCCGGTTCCAAATCAAGCTCAACCCCGAGAAATGCGTGTTCGGAGTGCCAGCCGGCCAGCTCCTAGGCTTCCTGGTCTCCGAATGCGGCATCGAATGCAACCCGGTGAAGATCAAGGCCATCGAGAGAATGGCGATCCCCACCAAGCTTCGAGACATCCAAAAGTTCACTGGATGCTTGGCCTCCTTGAACCGCATCAGCAGCCGGCTCGGAGAGAAGGCTCTCCCCCTCTACCGCCTCATGAAGAAGAGCACTCACTTCGAGTGGAACGACTAGGACGACCAAGCTTTTCACGAGCTGAAGAAGATGCTGGCCACGCCGCCCGTCCTGGCGGTGCCGACTGAGAAAGAGCCCATGCTCCTTTACATTGCCGCAACCAGCCGGGTGGTCAGCACCGTCATCGTAGTCCAACGCCCAGAAGAAGGCCGAGCCCAGCCGGTCCAGAGGCCGGTGTATTATTTGAGCGAGGTGCTGTCCAGTTCAAAGCAGAACTACCCGCACTACCAGAAGATGTGTTACGGCGTGTACTTCACTGCCAAGAAGCTGAAGCCCTACTTTCAAGAGCACCCCGTCACAGTCGTATGCACTGCCCCGCTAGCTGAGATCATAGGCAGCCGGGACGCATCCGGCCGGGTGGCCAAATGGGCCATCGAGCTGGCCCCTTACACGATCTTCTACCAGCCCCGCACCGCCATCAAGTCCCAAGCACTGGCCGACTTCCTCGTCGACTGGGCCGAGACCCAGTACCTGCCGCCGGCTCCCGACTCCACCCATTGGCGCATGCACTTTGACGGGTCCAAGATGCGCACCGGCCTGGGAGCCGGCATCGTCCTTACCTCTCCCAAAGGCGACAAGCTCAGATACACGCTGCAAATTCACTTTGCCGCCTCCAACAACGTGGCCGAGTACGAGGCGCTCATACACGGGCTCCGGCTTGCCAAGGAACTCGGCATCCGCCGGATCCTATGTTATGGTGACACAGACTTGGTAGTCCAGCAATCATCCGGCGACTGGGACGCCAAGGACGCAAATATGGCAAGCTACCGCTTCCTGGTCCTACAACTCAGCGGATACTTTGAAGGATGTGAGTTCCTCCACGTACCACGAGCCGACAACGAGCCAGCCGATGCCCTGGCTCGAATAGGCTCCACTCGGCAAGCAATACCAACCGGCGTCACTCTACAACGCCTCCTCAAGCCGTCTATCAAGCCGTCTCCAGAGTCCGATTCCATCCTCGTGCCGCCTGACCCCGACGCGGCCGGGTCCGGCTCAAAGAACCAAGCAGGCGACCCCAAGACCTCCGTAGCCGGCTCGGGAACTGTCGCACCCGGCTCAGGGACTGCCACAACCGGCTCGGGGACTGCAGTAGCCGGCTCGAGGACTGCGGTAGCTGGCCCGGGGACTGCACCAGCACAACAGCCGGCGGCCGACTCCAGCATTTCACCACCCAGCCCGCCCACCCTGGTGGCAGTAGCCACATTGGCAGTGGGAGAAGTCGCGGCTCCGTCATGGGCTCGGTCCATCGTCAACTTCCTAGTAAACCAAGATCTGCCGGCTGACGAAGCAGAGGCAAGACAAGTCCAATGCCGAGCCGGAGCATACACAATCGTCAACAGAGAGCTCGTCAAGCGCAGTGTCACTGGAGTTCTCCAGCGATGCGTCGAGCAAGAGAAGGGCATTGGAATCCTCAGAGACATTCACCAAGGAGAATGCGGCCACCATGCGGCCTCAAGATCACTCGTCGCCAAAGCCTTCCGCCATGGTTTCTTTTGGCCGACTGCCTTGGATAACACCAAGGAATTAGTTAAAAATTGTAAGGGGTGCCAACTCTTCAGCTCCAAGCAACACATGCCGGCTTCGGCAATCAAGACCATTCCCCTCACTTGGCCCTTCGCCGTTTGGGGACTGGACATGGTGGGCCCATTCAAGACGGCGCGTGGCGGCATGACACATTTGCTCGCCGCCATGGACAAATTCACCAAGTGGATTGAGGCAAAGCCGATCAAGAAGCTGAATGGGCCGACTGCAGTGACATTCATCGCAGACATAACAACTCGGTACGGCGTGCCACACAGCATCATCACCGACAATGGCACGAATTTTGCCAAAGGAGCCTTGGCACGTTTCTACGCGGCCCAAGGTATTCGGCTGGACTTAGCGTCAGTCGCCCACCCACAGTCAAACGGCCAGGTCGAGCAAGCCAACGGCCTCATCCTCTCCGGTATCAAGCCTCGACTGGTCGTACCTCTGGAGCGTTCAGCCGGCTGTTGGCTCGATGAGCTCCCGACTGTCCTCTGGAGTCTGCGCACTACACCAAACAAGTCAACCGGCTTCACCCCTTTCTTCCTTGTGTATGGTGCCGTGGCGGTCATCCCAACCGACATCGAGTTTGACTCGCCTCGGGTAACCATGTACACGGAGGCGGAGGCCAAGGAAGCACGAGAAGACGGCGTCGACCTGCTGGAAGAAAGCCGGCTGTTAGCCCTCAGCTGGTCTGTCATCTACCAGCAGGGCCTGCGCCGCTACCACAGTCGGAAGGTCAAGCCAAGATCTTTCCAAGAGGGCGATCTTGTGCTCCGGCTGATCCAGCGAACAGCCGGCCAGCACAAGCTCTCGGCCCCTTGGGAAGGCCCCTTCGTCATCAGCAGAGCTCTAGGCAATGACTCCTACTACCTGATCGATGCACAGAAGCCGAAGGCACGCAAGAGAGACGACTCCGGCAAGGAGTCAGAACGACCATGGAACGCCAACCTCCTTCGAAGATTTTAAAGTTGAAATGTAGTATGTATCACGCTAACTTTTATATTAAGTACGAGACAATAGGCCCCCCGAGGAGGGCTCGGGGACTGCCATCTCTTATCTATGAATGAAAAGTATCATGCTTATGACTTTGTCATTTCATTTACTTGTTCCGTCCGGCACCGGGTTCGACTAGTCGGCTCGGGGACTGGCCGACTGGAGTTATATTAGAAGTCCTACCCGCAGTCAGACAAGTAGTGTGCCGGCTCCCAGACCTTCTCTTGCCAAAAGTCGCAGTCCGAAGAACCGGCTATCCGGCTGGCAAGAGTTAAAGGCAGGAATGGGCGCCCACACGAAAAACGGCTAGGGAATAACACACTAATATAACAAAAGCCGGTTTTTCTCCCACCGCCGACCGGCTACCAGAGTAGCCGGCCGGCCGGTTTCCATTCACTTCACTTCAATCCAAGAAAGCTCGAGTACTAGCCTCCCCAAAGAGGGAAGGCGGCAAAGGAAAAAGCCTAAGGATAAAAAGCATACGCGAATGGAAACCAAACACAATAATATTTACATAAAAGACCTCCGAGAGGCCAGCATTCAACATAGTTTGGATACACCCCCAGTGGATGGAACTGTGAAAACTTAATGAAGATTGTTCAAAAGACAACAGGCAGGAAAAATAAGGACGGCAGGTCAAGCTGGCGGAGCGACCAACGAGCCGGGCTGGGTGGCGGAGACGGTTGCGCCGGCTGAAGGAGCGGCCGGCTGGCGGACCTCGGCTTGGTCACCGCCTCCCGCAGAGGGCGTGCTTCCACGCGCCTCATTGCTGGAGGCACGGTCGGCCTGAGGTCGGCCGGTTGTTCCACCAGCTGGCTCGACGTCTTCGCCGTCCTCCTCTTCGTCATCCTCGCCCTCGTCGCTAGAGGCGATCTCCTCTGCCGAGTCCTCACCCACCGCCGGGTTCAGCCCAAACCACTCCTCCGGCTGGGCAACACCGTCATCATCGATTTCGGGTGCGAAAACGCTGATGTCGGTGCACTCGGTGATCATCGAAGCACGCTGGGCGATAGCCGGCCTCACCTCCTCCAGCTCCGCGTCGGACTCCATCCGCCAAGTGCGCAGCTGGTCCAGGCTCAGCCCTGGGTACCAAGCCCGAACGAACTACAACGCCCGCCCGGCTCCGAGGCGGGCCGCCGACGCCTTCCAAGCCTCAAAGCGACCGACTGCGACCTCCAGCCAGTCGGCAGTCCGGCTTGGGGTGCGGGGGATCATCTCACCGGGCCAGAGGGCGGCCAACACTTGCGCCCCGGCACGTTGGAGCCGGCGAAGCATCCGATGAGCCGGCTGCAACCGTGCGTGGACAGCCAAGAGCTGCTCCTCAAGCGTCCGGTTCGCATCTGGCGCAATGTTGGCCCCCGCCTGACGGTGCGCCTCGCGATGGGCTTCGATGCTTTGGGCGGCAAAGGCGGAGTAGCCGAGAAAGTAGTCTGCGCAGGGAAATAGGCGGCAGCACAAGTTAGAACAAGAACCAGACGCCAAGGGGCAGGAAAGGAGCGAGGAAGGCGGCTTACCGTCGATCAAGTCCTCGATGCGGCTGAAGCCCTCATCAAGTGCTCGCCGGGTCTCAGCCCAGCTCGCCGCCTCGGTCTCATACTCTGCCTTCAGGGCGGCCTCGCTATCCTGCGCTTGCTACAAGGCCGCCTCGTGGCTCTTCTCCTGGTCAGCCAACTTCTTGGCCAGGCAGTCACGCTCCTGGACCAAGACAGCGTACTCGGCGTCCTTGGTATGAAGGGCGGCCTGCGCTTCGCCGAGCTCCTTCCTCAAGTCGGCGTTGGCCCCTGAAGACAAAGAAAAAGACAAACCAATAAGGAAAAAGTCGTCAAGAAAGATCCGACCCGACTGCGCAGCAGTCGGCCCGAATCTCGGGGACTACACCCAGTGGGTGCGCTGACGCGCCTCCACAGGAGACAAACAAAATCAAGCACTTACTTCGGCTGTCGGCCAGGTCGTCGGTCCTCCGACTCAAATCCCGAGCCTAGGAGTTGAAGGCGGCAGCACGGAGGTTATGATATTCCTGAAAGACTCAAACAAGAAGCAAAGATGAGGTGGTTGTCAAGAAAGATTCGACCCGACTGCGCAGCAGTCGGCCCGAATCTCGGGGACTACACCCAGTGGGTGTGCTGACGCGCCCCCATGGAAGAAGTCAAGAGATCAAAACGGCCAAGAATGAAGGACTCACCCGGATGGCGGCTCACGTCGACAGGAACTCCTGGGTGAACTGCTGCAGCAGGGCGGCATGAGCTTGAAGCCGGCTCCGGACCCCTTGAGCCGCCACATTCAGCTTGCCAGTCCCCCCGCTGGGAGTCCACTCGGATGTGGCAGTGCTGGACGCCTCCGGATCTTCAGCCGACTGGCCTGCGCCCACGACTCGGTGCGACTCCGGCGGAGCGGCGCCTCCCCCTGTGTGCCGACGCATCACCGGCTGCACCTCGAGGCCGGCTCTGTCCTCCGGCTCACCCCCGGCCGGCTCCTCTGGCGCCGCTGACGATTGGCCGCCTTGGCCCGCTCCGGTTGGCGCCGCTGGCGGCGCTCTCCTCGCGAAGGCCACGGGGTCCTCCCTCCTCTCCTTCAGCGGCGGGTCTTGGACGATTTCCTCCGCCAAGGGTAGTGGGGTGTCAGGGGCCACGGCTCGGAGGGGAATGGCGAGCAGCGGAGGCTGGTTGTGCGAACCCCCCGCCTCCGTCTCTGCGGCCGCCGACTCCGCCTGGGATTTGGCAGCCGCGCCGGCCTGCTCCTTCGCCACCTGGGCGGCCGCTTTTTCCGCCGCCTCGTGCTCCTCCTGCGCCTCACGGGCGTTCTGCTCCGTGGCCTCCCTGAGATCGGCGTGGTGGTCCACGCGGCGGGAGCTCGAAGACCCTCCAGCCGGCCCCACTACGGAGCCGCCCGGACCCTGCTCAAGGGAAAGCGGCGCCCTGTCCACCAAGCAGGAAAAGTTAAGAAGAATGTTCAAACAAGAAGAGAATGATGAAAAGCCTGTGACAGGGTAATTGACGACTTACGCTGAGACCGCCTGAGGCTGCTTCACCGCCTTGCGGAAGCGGGCCGCTTTCGCAGCCGCCTCATCTCGCTTGGTCGCCGCGGTGGAGGCTTTGGACTTCTTCGGCCGACTGCCGAAGCGGCCCGGCGTTTCTGTGCACCGCCGCCGGCAGCCGGCATGATGCACGAGCCCACGCCTTGATGGTCGGCCGCCGGCTGGCGACGCGGGGCGACTTCGGCTTCAGCGTCATTCGGCCAGTCCTCGAAGCTGGCGGTAAGCCTTGAGCCCCCGGGCTCGGCGTCGTCCCCCATGACGGCGTCCTCCATGGCGGCTGCCCCCAAATCCGGGTCGTCGACGTCATCCGCCGTGCGGTCGGGGGCATACTGGCGTTCTATCCCGGCTGCCCCGATCGTCGGCGGGAGAAGATGGTTCTGCTAAGAAGAACCGACTAATCAGAAGCCGGCCACCATGAAGCCGGCTACCAACAAGAAGAAGGAAAGGAGAACTTACCACGGGCGGAGGGTTGGCGCGAGAGTACGGCGCCTTGCCATATCGCCAGTCCTTGGCGAGCTTGCAATTGGAGATGTAGTTTACCATGTACGATACCTCCGCATGAGGCATCTCCCTGCTGCTCAGCCGGCTTGGGTCGAACCGGCCGCTCATCTGGCACATCATGTGGGGCCGGCTTTGGAGAGGAGATATCCGGCGCTCCATGAAGGCGGCCAACAAGTCGGCCCCGCTAAAGCCTTCCGACTGGATCATCACCCGAAGCCGGGAGACGGCAGCATTCCCGGCCCGAGACAGTGACCGGGACCGGAAACTCCATGAGGGCTGCCTCCCAGCCGGCGGGCCGGCTACGTAAGCCGGCAGGTTGACGTGGTCTCCATGCTCGGCGACGTTCTTCACGTAGAAGTATGACTTCTGCCAGATCTGCACCGACTGGATCAGGGGGATGGACGGGAACGGGTTGTTCTCGCCCGCCCTCCCCATGGCGATGAAGGCCCCGTAGGAGGCGGGCACGCCTGCGATGACGGTGCCGAGTTTGCTCTGGAAGAACTCCCCCCAGAGCTCCAGCGTGGGGAGCAGCCCCAGGAAGCCTTCGCAGAGGGAGACGAAGGCCGACAGCAGCATCACCACATTGGGCGTGAGGTGATGCGGCTGAAGGTTGTAGAACTCGAGGAAGGAGCGCAGAAATCCGCTCGCCGGAAGGCCGAAGCCGCGAAGGAAGTGCGAGCGGAAGATGACCCGCTCTCCCTCCTCCGGTGCCGGCGAGATCTCCGTCTCCGGCGCCAGGCGGACCCGCACGATGTTGGCGTCGGGCAGGCGCCGAGTCTGGCGGAGGAACTCCATGTGGTCCTCGTGGACGTTGGAGCCGTCCCACGAGCTCGACAGTGCCATGGGAGCAAGACGATGTGGCGGCGCGGCGGCGCTGAGACGGGAGGTTGCAGCGGCAACGAGAGGAAGGAAGGAGGACGAGAAGGGGCGGAGCGAGAGAGAGCGTGTGAACCTCTGTCACTCCCCCTCCTCCCCCTACTTATAGGCCCGCATGGCGGAGCCGAGGAGGCGTGGCGTGGGGAAACGTGGGGATCGATCGTACCCACTCCCCCACGTCCCGCGATTACTGTGCCATGATGGCGGAATAAAACCGCCGCGGGAAGGCGAGCGGTCCATGTGGGCCACGGAAGATCCGCGCTCGGACCGAGGCCTGTGAGTGGAGGGCCCGGGCCTGCGGCGACGTCCCGTCCCGCGCGTGCGTTGGCAGGATTTCCTCGCAACGTGGCCCGTGTTCCCGCCTACGAGAACCGGAGCTCTCTAAAGTCGGCGCGCATGAGCAAAGCCGGCTCTTCAGGATAGGAAGCTGACCAAGCTTCTCGTCCCTTTGTCCGCCTCGAAGCTCGATCAGCTTCGGGGACTACTGTCGGAGTAAATAGCCATGGGTAGCCTAGCCGGCTTCCCCTGGCCCTTCTGAAAAAATTACGGGCCCGTCCGGCTCTCAAGAATCCAAGACGTGGGGGCCGCCTTCCCCTTGCTGGCTGTCATCCAGGCCAGCTTTCGGAAGGAGGCCGACTCGAAGAAGCCGGCTCCAAGATGCCGACTCCAAGAAGCCGGCCATGAGGAGGCCGACTCCAAGAAGCCGGCTCCCATAAAGCGGTCAAGACCGTACCCTCAAAGTTTGCACCCACCTAGCGGCGATGAGACGGGGCGTGGCTACAGTAAAGCCTGCCACCCCCGAATCCCGGAGCACGCCTGGCACAGTGCGGCGTATGGAGTGGCCATGACCCGTTCGGCGCGGCACTTTTGCCCTGTTGACCCTGATGTCATCCACGACGGGCCGCCAATATGGCCCGCGGGCGGTGGGCCCCTTCGGGCAGAGAGACACCCGAAGGCGGCCCGACCTCCCCCAGTCGGCCCGAGACGGGGCCGGCTCCCCGCAGCCGGCTCGCTTCCCCCCTCGAAGAAGACGCCCCATTAAGGAGACAAGACGCGGCAAGGCTACAGTAATCGCCCGCCGGACGGCGGCACTGTAGCCACGCTTACCTCAACGAAGCCCTCGTCATCAGGTTGAGGCAACAGTAACCAGCCATCGACAAGACCCTTGGCAGTGGGGCCTGCCTGTTGCCAAGGAGTTGGTAGCCGGCGGGACCCACCAGCCGGCGGGCCCCAGCAGTCGGCATAGAAGCCGGCGAGCGTAGTCACAGACGGCTAGGTCCCGCGCCCAGTCGGATTACCATTGTACCCCCAGGGGTAAGCCTATATAAACCCCCCGGGGCACCCATGCAAAGGGCATGACCCCCTGCTAGTATTAGACACACACGAGGAGAAGGAGCAAGCTAGCCGTGCCCCTCTTCCTCCTCCCACCGAACAGCTCAAGGAGCATTGTGTAGCTACTTGTCAACCTAGTGATCATGCGGAGACCCCGCAGAGTAGCAGTAGGGGTGTTATCTCCATGGAGAGCCCCGAAGCTGGGTAAGATTCGTCGGCGTGCATGTCTTCGCCTCATCCCGTTTCCAGGCACCGGTGACGTCTTACTGGCTCCCACAATGATAAGCCACCCATTGGCATATGTCGCACCTACCACCCGACACTCCACTGGCTCGCTCTAGCACGACACCCTCACAAACGGCACCCTGTAGATGCTCGGTCCTTCAATCTCCGGTGGATGCTCCATCTGGGATTGATACTCCCGCCACTGCTCCCTCACGATCGGATTCGGTGAATCTATTTGGTCCATGGCCCAGAGGAGCAACTCTATGTACTCCCGCGCGACTCCCTTCGGGAGTATCACCACCTTTTCACTTTATTGTAGATATTTGGCCATGGATGTCGCCGTCGCCGATAGTTGGTCCATGTTGTCAAACCAAGACTGTATCTCCAACATCCTAGCTAGTTTCACAGGGTCGTCGTCTGCGATCCTCACGTATCAGTTGTACTCCTCCATCGATGTACTTTTCCATAGCACCGTCACTCGCTGGCGGTACTTTTTGAATGAAAGAGGAGAGGAGCAACACTGGTTTTGGATTAGAACGGGAGAGGAGCAATACTGGTTTTGGATTGGAACAGGAGAGGAGGGGCGGTGATTTTGAAATTGAAGAGGAGAGGAGTGACGATGGATTTAGATTGGAATAGGAGAGGAGCGGTGGTGGTTTAAGAGGAGAGGAGCGGCGTGGTCTTGGAAGTATGTTTTGTTTTGCGTATTTTGGGTCAAAGTTTGACCACGTACTGTTTTTGACAAGCAAAATGTGAATGCATGTCACCGAAAATGTATCATTTGTTTCATATCTGAATGTACTTTCAGATTATTATTTTGCAACGTATAACATATATTTTATTTGTCAAAATCATGGTTAATTATGGCCTAGAATAAAAGGGAAACTAGTTAATGTGGGGTCGCTTTCTTAATTGAAGAGTAAATTGATTTTGATTTTGATCCAGTCACAGCGCGCCGGCCCTCTTGTCCAATCTGAAATCGCTACCGCACGCTCCTCTCCCTCTTCTCAATTGCCAAACCACCTCCTCTCCTCTCCATCATCTCCATTCCAAAACCACCGTCTCGCCTCCCCCTCTTATCCATTGCAAAACCACCTCCTCTCCTCTCCATCATCTCCATTCCAAAACCACTATCTTGCCTCTCCCTCCTCTCCATTGCAAAACCACCCCTCTCCTCTCCATCTTCTCCATTCGAAAACCACCATCTCTCCTCCCATCTTCCAAAGCAAGCACCGGACCACTCAAGGACATCTATGCACCGGATGCAGCAGCAAATTAGGAAGATCGCCAGCGCGACTAGGCAAAGTTAGCCAGGTTGAATGAGATCCTTACTTGGTTTGACAATGAGTGGGAGATTTCGAAGACGGAAAGGGCCATGTGGTAATGTATGCAAAAGAGCAAGCGGCGGCGATGAGGGCGAAGATGTGCTCCTCGATGGTAGTCACACCGCAGTCCTTTGAATTCATCGAGTATCTCCTCTGGGCGATGGAGCAGACAGATTCACCCGAGGCGAACGTTAGGCGGAGGTGGTGGGCGTTCAGGTCAAAGGTCGAGCACCCAGAGGATAACGAATCGATCGAGTATGGTGTGCCGTTCGTGAGGGTGCAGAGCCAGCCAGAGCCACAGGAGTATTCGTTCTCCCACAGCAAGAGGAGGCCGGATGTTGTGACATCGCTTCTCTGCCATTCTCCACAGTTCCCTCGATGCTCGCCTCGTTCCAACGACGGCGGTAGGGTTTAAGGTAAGCTTCACACTAACCTAATCTTCCATCTGCTCATGCTTACAATCAGTGTGACAGCTAATGAAAGTCATGCTTACAATCAGTCTCCGAGTACTACGCCAATCACCCTAAAATAGATCTGGATCTTTGGGTCAAAGTTGTGACACTATACAAATAAAGAAAAATAGATCGGTGCTTCTTTCATAAAAGACTACTCCCTAGAAAACTGCCAATATAAGCTACTAGTATTTGGTTAGACGATTTTCTGTTGAGAAATATCTGTCCACAGAGAGCGCCACACATCCCACTAGTGGTGATGGATGCTAATGCGTGCATGGAGCATGGTTGGTGTCGGTAATTTATACTTGGCACACCTCGCACTCTGCATGTATGCCGGTTCCATCTGTACATTTGTGCAGTTCCACCAAAATGTAGCTGCATAACCCTATTTGGACAGATAATGAAAAATCATGATTACATTATAGTGGCACTAGTTGATGAAACATACACTAATAAATAGAAGAAAATATTGAGATATTATCATAGTATGCCATGCTGCGAGGGCGAGATGGGCCCTGCGATGCCTCATACTAGAAATCGACCCAAGTCTCCCCGATACACCTTCTGCCAGTGATGAACATCAGTGTACAACGGTAGTACAAGGAGGGGCCTTGAGACATCCCAATCTCTATTTTTGTGCAGATCAACTAAAATTAAGCACACCAGTTTGCAGAAATGCTTAAACATTAACAATGGGACTAGTTGATGAAACTAACAAAGAGAAGCACTTTTTTAATCTACATTGGAAATGAAATGATAGATAGGACGCTCGCTCTATTTTAACTGTATTATTACTTCATTTTATCAGTGGCACTAGGGTCGAGCAGGTGGCAAACGAGGTGTATCGTGCGTCGCAAGGATGGAGGCCCAGTGTTGGTGTCAAAACCGGCGGATCTCGGGTAGGGGGTCCCAAACTGTGCGTCTAGGATCGATGGTAACAAGAGGCAGGGGACACGATGTTTACCCAGTTTCGGGCCCTCTTGATGGAGGTAATATCCTACGTCCTGCTTGATTGATATTGATGATATAAGTATTAGAAGAGTTGATCTACCACGAGATCGTAGAGGCTAAAACCCTAGAAGCTAGCCTATGGTATGATTGTTGTATATGATCTATCGACTAGCCTGGCCTCAGTTTATATAATGCACCAGAGGCCTAGGATAACAAGAGTCCTAGCCGAATACGCCGGTGGGGAGGAGTCCTTGTCTTGATCACCAAGTCTTCTGGAATCTTCCATGTATGCGGTAGCTGTCCAAACTGGCCCATGAGTATATGGCCATGGGGGTCCTCGGCCCAATCTAACAGATCGGGAGACGACGTGGTGAGTACCCCCTAGTCTAGGACACCTTCAGTAGCCCCTGAACCGGTCTTCAAGTTAGGGACGCTCCTCGATTCTTATGAACTGTTCTTCATCTTCGGTTGTCGGTCTTGAAAACTCGTTCAACAAATCTTCTCATCTTCGATCTTGAGGATCGCCGAAATGCATTCGACGAGTTTACACATCGGGTACCCGAGGAGCCCCTTTAAGTTTTCGGCCTTTATCAATGCCTTGTTATTTTTATGCCACACCTCGGGTTTGAAGTTGTTCCCGAGAGGCAGTGTCCTCTTGCGTCCGAGCTCTAACGCCGGACTGCATTCGAGGTATCTTTTGCATCCGAGCACCAATGCCGGACTGCTTCCGAGCTCCAACGTCGAAATGTATCCGAGCTCCAACGCCGGACTGTGTCCAAGCTCCAATGCCGGACTATATCCAAGATGTCATAGATCATCTTGGTCCAAAAAATTTGAAGGAGTTTAGCCGAGCTTAATGCTGGAAATGCCCTATATGGATCCAGCCACTAGCGCCCGAGCTTCATGCCGGAATGCTTCCGAGGTGGTGCACCACCCCGACTGTGGGCCAATTTTTTGTCAATATTTTTGATTGGTGCAATTTATTCTCTGCCGAGATATATAGCCAGTAACCCTCAACGTGTGTATCGGTTTAAAACCCGAGATGCACTTGAAGGATGATGTAAGACCACTGATGTCAGTAGCCGTTGAGACTCAGGTTGATTTGCAAAATCGGCCTGAGGATCAAGTCCTAGCTCGGCAGAATACTTCAGGATATAAAAAGCGGTGTGCTCAGTCCTCGAGACTCAGTTTGGGTGTAGCCGACCAACCTGAGGATCATAATCTCCTCGGAAACTGTATTGCACTTAAAATTTTCTGCATTGGACAGGCAATGTAGTAGCCCCCGAGACACTGGTCGGGTGGCAACACCAGATCAGGGGATCGATGTGCCCCTTTAATATTTGTAAATAATAAACCCGAAGCCCAGTAGCCCCCAAGCCTTAATGCGGGCACGGGTGGCTGAATTAAGGATCGATATCCATAGAAAAATCACAAATTATGTGTAATGACTCTATGTATCCAAGTACTTTACATCCTTAATGCTCGGATCCGCATTGTACAAAACTTTGTTGACCGACCATTGGCTCCCACCTCCTAGACTAGTAGCCAAGGAGTGTTTATCCTACTTTATAAAGCCTTTATGAGGGAAAATATTTACGACAAACAAGGCAATCTGGCCATACAGTTTTATAAACAAAGGTACGCAAAGAGATATGTTATATTACTATCTAACATAAGAAATGTCTTCCAAAGAAAATAGGTTCCTTTCTTTGGGTTGTCATGCTAAGCATGATCATGAAACCTCGGCTCTAATGTAAGAGCAAAATATCGAGGATTTAGTTTGGGAGGCCAGTTAATAGCCCCCGGTAGTGTTCGGCGATAGTCGAGGTCAAGCCGTGAACACTTTGGCCATTGTTATGAATGGCCCATCATAACACCGTCATCGGATTGCTGACCAGTTTACGCTTATTGTGACAGTCAGTTTTCGTCTTTCTCCACTAAGGTGCTTAACCATGTGAGCTGGAAGCACAATCGCAGTGGTTCTCCCTTTGCACACCTAGCCGAACAAAGCGGAACGTAGGAGGCAAGCGCAGGAGCTGGGCAACCCAACTATTGACCGAAGACACAATTCGAAACCAATGCATATATAGTGAGATCCGAGAATGTTTTTGCTGAATCTATAAAGGTGTCCGGCATTGCACTGTGAGACTTGTGCTGGAAACACACAAATAGTTTAAAAGTGCCAAAAAGCTTGGAAAACCAAAAAACGTCAGTAAAAACATGACGTCTGAACAAAGATCAAGTGTTCGGTGCCAATCCGAAAATTGGAAGAGAAAGAAAAAATTGTGCTTCTGTCGTGTTTTCACAACGACCAAGAAGAAAACACATTTACAGCTCATATATAAATTTTAAGAGCCCCCAAGTAACTTGGGTAAGAATTTTATGTATAATGATTGTATGTACCGAAGTACTTATATCATATTTGTGTTCACCCGAACTTTAAGCGCGTCTTAACCGACCGTCGGCTTCTCCCTCTTCGGCCAAGGGCCGAAAAGTGTCCTGTAGTCCGCCTGTCGAGAGTATCGACGGTGTTTCCGATGACTAGGCAATCAGGCCATAAGGCTGAACAGACAAAGCACGCTCGGGGAACTTATGCTATATTACTAACAAAGTGTAAGAAGCATCTTCGAAGAAAATAGTACCCCCACCGATACCTTTCTTCGGTGCTCATTATTACTATGAGACTTGTGCAATAGATTTTTTGTACTCATGAGTTCCGTTGTGTGCCGACCATGATTGAAAACAATAAGAGCACTAGCTTTCGGCTTCACCCAGTCTGAGGTTAGAGCTCGGATGACCCGGTCGTGACAATCGCAGAGGTGCTCCCTTTCCTCCCTAGCCGAACAATCGGGAACGTAGGGGTAAGCACAGGAGCCAGTCAACCTAGCTTGCAAATCGCTTAGGTCAATATGGTGCATATTGTGGCGTAATACACGAACAAGGAACGAAGCCGTACAAGTATAATCATATGCAAGAGTAAAAGCTCCATCAAGGGAGCCCCCAAGTAAACGTGGTATTTGAATTTGTGTGTCACAAACAAAGTTTTGACAAGGAGATTCTCTACAAGAAACTTTTTTTCAAAAAGGTATAATGCTTGGTCGAACCGAACACAAGTTAAAAATGTAAAACTTTGAGCATGAAGGCAACTTAGCTGGTTAATGTGTTCGGTATTGATGACGCGGCCCGAGCTTGATGCGGGACAAGGTCCCATCCCCCAAGCTGGTCCCAAGTTGGCGGAGCAAAGAGCTCGGCTCTCCGAAGTGGTGACATAGCACGGTCAATGCGGGCCAACAGAGTGATGCCGAAGTCCCTGGCATTGGGTAATGAAGTGTTGACGAAGCCCCCCATCCAGCCGAGGTGACGTGGTATGTCAGTACGCCGAGTTGACGATACTGCCCAACCCGGATCATTTTTCTGTGCACAAAAAATAGTGCAAACCAGAGATAATAGTAATAATAATAAAAAAAATCATTGCATAATAAATAATTTATGCAAAGTGAGTAATAAAAGAAATATGGCCTGGCGCCGAAGTCAATGTCGATGTAGGGCGTCGGCGTGATGCGGTAAAGGCGTGGCAAAGCCTGAATTCATAGGTCGGTCCGAGTTCCGGATGCGGCGTTCGCCAGACCATGTACGGAAACTGACCGAACCACCATGCGACCATCATTAATGCGGCCATCATTTGATAGACGTGTGTACATATGATGAACAAACCAGAGTAATAATTTCTTAGGAAGAATGAACCCGAACAAGCAAAAAATATTAGGATTAATAGCACCTAGTTTATTTGTTGTAGCAATCCGAAGAAAGGTGATTCCGAGAATTGGGACTCGATCTGCACACCCATTGCCTGATGGGCGATAAAGCGATGGTATGGCGATGCTGGCAAAGGTTGGCTCGCCGAGGCAATGCCCTCGGTCCAGCTAACGTGACGGAGCTGGTCGGCTAGTGACGCCGAAGTCTCTGGAGTAGGTTGATGAAGAGATAGCGGAGCCCCCGATCCAGCCGAGATGTCAAAGCCTCGATGTCAGCCGATGAGTCGAAGTACGTCGGCATGATGGACATCAGCTTGAAGAATCAATAATGCGGCCCTGCCGATGCAGGTCGTGACGTGGTCGATGCCCGCTTGATGAAGTTACCATGCGGCGATGCCGGTATGCCCGCTCCGTGTAATCTGTGGGGCGGCAATGTTGGTGATGATTTATCCTTCACGATGCCGGACTCTTGTTCGGCTTGCCGAGATGATGATCTGAAGAAGTTGAGCTCGGCTCAACAAAGTGACGACATGTCTAGCGCAAGTCGGCAGCCTTGGAGCAATATTGCCGGACTGGTTTGACACCAGCATAATTATGAAGATGACCTCAGGGGAGGCTTAAAAATTTATGAGCACGTGTTTAAAAACAACGCACAATACCCTAGAAGAGAATTCCTCTAAAAAGGTTGTCCAATATCACGTTCATAAAGAAACATGAATTCGGGTCGGATCCGTATTCGCGCAAAAAACGGATCCAAAAATTGGTCCACTCATCGGAAGGTTTCCGGAGTTTGAACCGTCGGATCGAGCTGAAAATTGGAGGGGTCGTAGACATGGGAATTCCGCAGTAGATGAACGGTTGAATATTCCAAAGGACGTCCGAGTTGGGATCTAGAGACCACGCCCTAAACTCGTCCAGATTCTCGTCCAGATTTGACAGGGCTCCGGTATATCGTAGATTGTCGGAGATTCCTCCATTGGAACTCGACAAAATTTTGCATGGCTGTTGTAGACGTAATTCCGCACTATCCCACCGAAGCAATCGTCAAACCGACACTCGAGGAGGTGGCGACGGTGAATACAAGTTCGCTGTCCATAAAAACAGCACGGCCGCCCGAGTGCAATGTTGACGTTGAGGCCTCGAGCTCCATGGATGACTCCTCTATGATCATGATAGAGTTCGGAGTTGATGTTTAAGAAGGCCCCCGTCCGAACATGACGATTGGAGATGAAACACGGTCCTCGGTCGAGCCAAGGTGACCAGTCGAGCCGGCGACGAAGATGTCGGCGTCGCAGTTGACCTGCAGGCGAGCATTTGATCCTTTTGCCGATCACACAGCGGAACTCTCAATGAAAGCACCAATGTCTGTGTCAAAACCGGTGGATCTCGGGTAGGGGGTCCCAACTGTGTGTCTAGGATCGATGGTAACAGGAGGCAGGGGACACGATGTTTACCTAGGTTCGTGCCCTCTTGATGGAGGTAATACCCTACGTCCTGCTTGATTGATATTGATGATATAAGTATTACAAGAGTTGATCTACCACGAGATCGTAGAGGCTAAAACCCTAGAAGCTAGCCTATGGTATGATTGTTGTATATGATCTATCGACTAGCCTGGCCTTGGTTTATATAATGCACCAGAGGCCTAGGATAACATGAGTCCTAGCCGAATATGCTGGTGGGAATGAGTCCTTGTCTTGATCACCAAGTCTTGTGGAATCTTCCATGTATGCGGCAGCTGTCCAAACTGGCCCATGAGTATACGGCCATGGGGGTCCTCGGCCCAATCTAACAGATTGGGAGACGACGTGGTGAGTACCCCCTAGTTCAGGACACCGTCACCCGGGGTGCTTAGACTGGGATGCTGAAGCTGGCTGTATCTTCCCCCCTGATGTTTCTGTGGTAGCATTTGGGTTGTAATCCACACTTGGTCGAGCTGGTATTGCGTCCTCCTACCTGCCTAGGTTATGTGGTGAACTTGTCTCCCGCTAGTACTCAGTCTGGTCTAGTAGTATTTGCATAACCGCCCGTTTACACTGAGATGTTGTCGGATAATGGTTCTCTATGGTAGGGTTTCTTTAATGAAATCAGAGGAAAACCCCTCTTTCGATATATAAAAAAATTAGTGGCACTAGCGGTGCCAAAACAATGCATCAAATTAATAGTGCCACTAGATTAAGGTGCAAAATAATAACATTACTGCTTTATCATGGCAGTGCCAAAACAGTAGCACAAGAGCAGACTCAACATGCAGGATCTTTGGCAAATGGTTTGACCAAAAAGGAAGATACCTCGTGATGGGAACCATATCTCCAGTCAACACCATCGTACAAGGGATGACACCAATCACCAACATGGATGATTCAATTCATGGGAACTTTTGGTGTAGTTCACCTAAAATGAAGCAATGTCCCATGAGCTAGAAGCTTCTTCTTCATTTTTTAAGAAAAGGGCTCTAGCCCCGGTTCCATTTCCGTCAAAAAACGAAACCCACAGAGCGTCTTCTTCATTAGTTGCAATAAAATTGAGCAACATCAAGGTTGGTTGTGAAGCTCCTGGAATGTTCAAGTATAATTTGGATATCATTTGTGCAGTTCAACTAAGATGAAACGTGAAATGTATATCTCTGTTTGCACGAAAAAGGTGGAAAGCAGGGTGAATAACAAGTGATGAAACATACATCAAATGAAAAGAAACATGTTCCTTATCTGAATGGCAATCCTACAAGGACAGTAGCAATTTCTAAAGCAGCAACATTGCTAGATATTAGTGTAGGCATTAGGATTAAATATGATAGCCGTTAAATACGACATTACTTTAATGGTGCCATTGCTTCATTTTACCAGCAACATTACATTAACAACTGCTATGGAGTTGGTATTTGGGCACGGGAGAGTAGGCGGACCAGGACAGTTGCATTTCTAATGAAAAGAAGCAACTTGTCTTAATGGGAAATTTAGCAGGACATGAAAACAACATTGGTTTAACGTGTCCTTACTTTTAATAGTGCGACTGCTACATTTTTACTAGTGGCATTACATAAGAGTGGCTCAGGGCAACAAACATCAGAACAGGATATCTGGGTTAGTCCCATTTTTGTTCGGCATAGGCACCTTATACTGTGTGAGGCTAGCAAATCTAGTGCTAGACTTACTCTGTTGACTTGTCCCCCAGTCCCCACTTTCTTTCCTTTTTCAACCAATACATCGGGTTTATATTGAGTTTGTACTGTGTTTCCCTTTATTTCCCTATTTGACCAAGAGACTAGTTGGATAGCCAGTCTCTGCTACTTTTCGCCCCCATTATTTCCTCTTTCAACCAAGTCCTAGATTCAGATAACAGATCTTCCCCCACCCCACCCCTTTCTTCCTTGTTTGAACCAAGTAGTACTAGATTCGAGTGCATGAACTAGTTTTACCTCTTAACAGTCAAAATTTAGGTGGCTTTCGAACAACCGATCGATCCTATATATGAGGGGGGCCTAGGAAATAGTAAAAGATACAAATCCAGCGACGTCAGGAGATCGGGAAGTAGAGCAAGGCCGGTTTCGAAAGAAGTTATACCTGAGGGTTGCCGGGATGTCGCTAGGTGGGCGGCGGGAGGCCGGATCTGCCCACACTATGGCAGTGAGGAAGAAGGGGTCGGAGGCCCTCCCTAGCCAGCGGTGCTTGGGAGAGAACGACAAGGCACGCTGATCAGGACGCACCGGCAATGGGTAAGAGCCGTCGCCGAGGATGACCGCGTGAACGTTGCACCTTCTGACCTTCCCCGGCGGAAAGGATACGGCTAGATCTGTGAGCAGCGGTGAGCAGAGAGAGAGAGAGAGAGAGAAAGAGTGTGGCCACCACTGTCGTGTTTAGATTTGGAGAGGACGAGACAGTGTGAAGAGAGCAACACTAGCAAGCAAGCGCGGAGGCCCCTGCCTATATATTGGAGTACTAGTTTTCTTTTGTCTACCGAAGCCGACTTGACCTCGTCAATGACTATTGAGAAGTCTTCATGCACGTGCCCCGGAGGCGCTGTTGTCGTCATTTTGATCTGAAGCACCGGATTATAACATATAACATGAAAAATGCCACATGACAAGAAACCATAACCTCACTGCCCAAAGGAGACAACATGAATTCCGATGGACAAACTAGACGAGGATCAAAGCTAAAATTAAAGATAAACTCGTAGAAAAGGGGTCCGTCAATAGATGTCCTAATTAACATAGCCGGCTTGACCTAGATGGCAGCTGAGTAGTCTTCGTTCATGTGCCCCCAATGACCAGCGCCTTGGCGCAACTGAGTTGTCACTGTTTAACCCTCGCAGTGATCCGAAGCACATGACACCTAATATTGCGAGATGACAAGAAACCTGTCGGATTTTGGGTTCCGACAAAACCCATGAGGTTCAAACACTGGGTGCGCACAAAGATCTCTCCTCCCTCTAGCTCATGCCCTCACCGCAATCTCAATGCTTAGCGCGTCGAACTCGAAGAACAAAGGGACACAAGATTTATACTGGTTCGGGCCACAGATGTGGTGTAATACCCTACTCTAGTGTGGTGTGGTGGATTGCCTCTTGGGCTTGGGATGAACAGTTACAAGGGAAGAACAACCTCCTGAGGAGAGGTTCTCTTGTGCTTGGATAGTTGATGCGGTTGAGGCTCCTCGTCCCTCGTTTTTCCCATCCCTGGCTACGGTGGTGGCTAGCCCTATTTATAGAGGCCCGGGTCCTCTTCCCAAATATTAGGTGGGAAGGGATCCCACAACGGCCAATTTGAAGGGGACAACTAGTACAGGCTATCCTGACAAAAGATGGTCTTGGCCTGCCAAAGGCTCTGGTGATGATGCTGTCTTGGGCTCCACGGTGACCTCCGTCCTGCCGTCTTGCTGGTCTTGGTCTCGTTGTACCGATATGGAAACCTTTGCTTGATGCCTCGGGACTCCGCGCATGCGCTTGCCTCTTTAGCACCAAAGAGGAAACAAGGATACTACGCACGCTGGCACCCGCCTGGTGCCCGCCTGGCCTTGGTCGTCATGGCTTGCGTCACTCGAACCTCGCGAGGTGCCCCTTGCCTTCATCTCTCCGCCCCTCGCGAGCCAGCCTAGTGAGGCCGCCCCCGAGGAGGTCTTGCGTCGTCCGCCTCGTGAGGCTTGGCCCCTCGTGAGGGTCTTGAGTGTTTGCTGGTGAAGATGGGCTGTACAGGGCCGCTGGTGGAGCCACGCCGTGGGCCGCAGGCAGGCAAGTCTGGAGACCCCCGTTCCCAGGACACCGACAGTAGCCCCCGGGCCCAAGGCGCACTCGCGCTTGGCTTCGAGGCGAAGCTAAGGGACAAGTGCGGAGCGCCGCGGACCCCAACAGCATGCGGCCTCGTTTGACGTGTGGTAGTTGCTTGGACGTGGGCGTCTCCGCTTCCCCATGCTACCTCGGCAATTGCCCGACTTGACGACTCCTTGCTGCATGCAGAAAAAGATCATTATTACCTTAAATCGTGGAGGCCGGCGGTTGGCCTCCCCTTGGCTATAAATGGGAAGAGGGGAGCGGAGCCCCCATCACCCATCTCTTCCTTCGCTCCTCCTGCTCCTTCTTCTTCCTTGCTTCATCACTTGCTATATCGATCATGGCGCCGATACGGAGGTTCTTAGCCGCAGAGAAGGGAAAGACCCCCCTCGACGAGCCTGAGCCACTACCGCCAAAAAAAGAGGTTGTCCATTGTCGCGACATAGTCATGAGGCCGGAGGTGTCGAGGCTCTGGTGCGAGCGGCCACATCCAGGGTATCCGCTGCCTCTGTACGCCCGAGCCGAGGGCTCTAGAGGGAGAAGCGTCAAACGGCGCCGCCCATGCCGTGGGCGTGGTCACCGCGCTGTGGTGACGCACACCGTCGCCCTAGGAGCCCACGCCACGAACTCGTGCTATGGGCGGCGATGCCTCTATGCACTTGGATTCACTTCCTGCAGTTCTTCTCCGCTGAGATGCCATCGAGGGGCCCCGTCGAGCTTTGGCTGTAACACGCCGATTGCGATGCCCCGGCGACTGGAGCGGAGGTCGAAGTCGTCTCCTTAGGCAAGATCTTCATGACCCGCGGTTGAGGCGAGGTCGCTCGAGTCTGCCGTGCGGAAGGCGCCCTCGCCATCCACTTCGAATACGACGGCGCCTCCACGATGTTCTTCAAGGTCTTTGACGAAGAAGGCTGCCGCTTGGAGTGCTGCCCTGAAGGGGGTCGCCAGGACGGCGCAGCGGCCAATGCCGAGCCTACCGCTGGCCTCGCCAGCAGCTCCTCCAGCGGCAGCGGTGACTCCTGGTGGTCCAGCGATTCTCCTGAGCCCGACGAGACTCCGGAGACAAGCGAAGACAGCTACGTGCCCCCGAGCTCTCGCTGCGCCCGGAGCAAGGCCGCAGCGTCCGGCTGCCGCCGTCGCTGATCTGGATGGGGTTGGTGTCGGCCTCCCTGTGGTCCACTGTTGATGATGACGTCGGCAGCGTTTGTCGCGTGTAGATAGGGCCCCTAAAACTTCCTTCTTTAACTCCCTGCAAGGAATCAAGATGGGCCCCGTGGGGTCATGTAACGTGTCTGCAATGTCTTTTGTTGATATTATCCATATTATGAAAATTTGCGAATGCATGTCCTGCTTCGGCTCGGTCTCCCCTTTCCAACCCTGCGGCAGGTTGGTGCTCTATGCCGACAGGTCCCGGTCCCCAGGCAGGCTGCAGCCGTGGTCGTATGCCAGGTCGCGATGTCGTGGTCAAGGCCAGGAGGTGAGCAGCCCGACGTCCAATAAGAGCTCCTGAGGCACGATGCTCAAGAGGTCCCCTTTAGCGCGCAAGAAGCTACCTAAAGGTGGGAAAGGGAGGTGACGTCGCCACAGCAGGGCTGCAAGAGGTGGGAATCTTATGCCATTGCGCTTGGGCGACCTGGGTGCGAGCCTTGTGCTACGCTAGACTCGTGTGCCGATGGCCGTAGTGCAGCCAGGTTAGGCCCATGCGAGCCTCCCCCTCTTCTCCACGCTCTTCTATGTGCTCTACGTCCTCAGGTCCCGGCCCTCGAGCAAGCTTAGCCGCCGCTGGTATGCCAGGTCGTGGTGCCGTTGTCAAGGCCAGGGGGCGAGGGCTGGAGAGCCAATAAGAGCTCCCGAGTCCCGATGCTCAGGAGCCCCCCTTTTAACGCGCAAGCGAATTGCATGGGAGAAGAGGGAGCCCGCGGTACCGCCCGCTGTTGTCCTCAGGAGGTTCCTGCAGGTTAGCGTGAGGAGGGACACAAATTGCCACTACGATTGTCGGTCTGCCACTGGTCGCTCCGCAAGAAGGTGAAGGCACTGAGGGCCTGGTGAGGTGACATGCATGGGCTTGCCGCGAGCCAGAGCTCGACCACTCAGATTTGTCAGCGTTGCAGGGATGGACCCGAGCACAAGCGCCGTGCCGGCATGAGTGGCTCCCGTGGTGGGTGATAATCAAGAAGGTAATGACCATAAATAATTCGTGCAAGGAAAGCAAACTAACTTAGGTAAATGCAAGAACGATACATGCCACTGGGTCAGAACCGAGCGTCCTGGGGATGATGCAGCCCGAGGGGCGCCTGATACGTCTGCAACGTATCTATAATTTTTGATTGTTCCATGCTATATTATATCCTGTTTTGGACATTATTGGGCTTTATTATACACTTTTATATTATTTTTGGGACTAACCTATTAACCGGAGGCCCAACCCAGAATTGTTGTTTTTTTGCCTATTTTAGGGTTTCGCAGAAAAAGAATATCAAACAGAGTCCAAACGGAATGAAACCTTCGGGAACGTGATTTTTGGAACGAACATGATCCAGAGGACTTGGACCCTACGTCAAGCAATCAACCAGGAAGGCACGAGGTAGGGGGCGCACCTACCCCTCCCCCAGGCGCGCCCTCCACCCTCGTGGGGCCCATGTTGCTCCACCGACGTACTCCTTCCTCCTATATGTAGCTACGTACCCCCAAACTACCAGATACAGAGCCAAAACCCTAATTCCACCGCCGTAACTTTCTGTATCCACGAGATCCCATCTTGGGGCCTTTTCCAGAGCTCCGCTGGAGGGGGTATCGATCACGGAGGGCTTCTACATCAACACCATAGCCTCTCCGATGAAGTGTGAGTAGTTTACTTCAGAACTACGGGTCCATAGTTATTAGCTAGATGGTGTAACGCCCCATATGTAACTTGCCATATTTGTATTCCAAATCTTGCCATTTTCGGCACTAAGTTATGTTATCTTCTCGTTGTTGGGTTTTGTCTTCATTTTGCATTTTAGCATGTCATGCATCTCATATCATGTGATCATGTGCATCGTATTTGCATACGTGTCCGTCTCATGCATCCGAGCATTTTCCCCGTTGTTCGTTTTGCATTCCGGTGCTCCTATGTCCTCCGGCGTCCTCTTTTGCCTCTTTTCGTGTGCGGGTGTTAAATGTTCTCGGATTTGACCGAGACTTGCCAAGCGGCCTTGGTTCACTACCGGTAGACCGCCTGTCATGTTTCATGCCATTTGGACTTCGTTTGATACTCCAACGGTTAACCGAGGAACCGTAGAGGCCTCGTGTGTGTTGCAGCCCAACACCCCTCCAAAGTGGCCCAAAACCCACCTAAACCCCCTACATCATCTTGGTCGTTCGATAATGATCGCGTGGCTGAAAACCATGCTCAATTTGGAGTCTCCTAGCTCCTTCTATGTATAAATAGGTGCATTCCCCCGAAATTTGGGGATGAAACCCTAACCTACTTCCCTCACGCCACCGGACATTTCTTCTCCACCGGCCGGACACGTCCGCCCCGCTCCCCCGTCCAATCGCGAGCCGCCAGGTGTCTCCGCCGCCGTCTCCCACCGCGCCGGCCCGCGCGGCCCGGGGCAGGCCCCTGCGGCCCGAGCCGCCACACGCCCGGCGCGCCGCCGCCCAGCGCCTCCACGCGAGCCGCCCCACCGCCCGGCTTCGCCTGCCACCGCAGCTCACCGCGCCTCCACGCCGCTGCCCCGCCGGCCGATCTCCGCCGCCGCCTCCGCCTCGTCGGCGCAGCTCCGCCGCCACGCACCGGTGACCTTCTCCGCCGCCGCCCGACCTCTTGCTCGACTCTGGCGACGTCTCCGGCGAGCTCCGCCGTCGAACCTCGTAAAGCATGCCAGATCCAGATCCGCTATAGTAACCCTAGGTTGACCTCGTTTTTTCCCCAAGTCCCCAATGTTTTTAGCATACTTCATCGCATCATAACTTTGAACCCGTAGCTTCGTTTTGGGCATGTAGCATATCAAATTGTTCGCCTCGATGTGCACTTCATTTCATTCCATTGCACCATAAATGCTGTTGCAAGAGTGCTATGTGATGTTAGTTTCTGTTCCTTAGCAGATTATCGATATTTGTCATTTTTGCCATGTTTAATGTGTGCCTCCTATGATCTTGAGCCCTACATGTGTTTTGTTGTATACCATGCCATCTTTACAGGGGTGTATGCCATGTATTTTTGTGATCAATGTGGTGACTAGCACAAGCATGCAAAGTATCTCGCGTGATGTTGCTTATTTTAGGGACTTAGAATTCTTCTAAGTCATTTCCCTGATGTTATTTTTATGCCATGTATTCATGTTGCTACAGAGTGATCCATGCCTCTTTTGAGCATGTTCAGTAAGGATGATTTTGAGATATTGTTATGCTCTATCCATCCATGTCTTTGTTTGCAATTATGGATCACCCTAGCATGACTCAATCTTTCTCTACTTTTGCTATAAAATGTTCTTGGCAGATTGTTTACGTGTTAATCAATTTTGCCGAGGTTGTTGTAGTTGATCCATGCATGCTATGTGATTGTTCTTGCCATGTTTATCTTATTGATCATGTCTTATTGCTAGGTGTATGCTTAGTTTGTCATGCAATGCCTTGTGGTGAGTGCATCGAGCTCGCAAACATGCCTATGTAACTCTGTTTTTGCCATGTTCAAGTTTTCTGCTAAGTCTGAATCTGTTAACGTAACTTGCTATGTTCACATGGTTGCCATTGTATTTTCTGATCCCTTTTGGCTTATGGTCAGTAAGGGACTTTTGTTACATGCTTGGAGTAGTTTCATGCTATGTCTTGCTTTGCCATGATATGTTCCTGTAACATGTTGTTATCTTGCTCTAAACATTGCTTCCTGATGTTAAATCCTGACATGTTATTTTCACTAAGTTTGTGAACCTAATATCTTTTGCACTTTTGCCATGCTTGTTTGAACCTGCTATTGTGTGAATTAGCCGTAGCTCAGTGTTCATCTTTTGTCAAGCATCTTGAGTGGATCACTTCCATGTGCTTTGTTGCTATGTTAGAGTGCAATAGCTTATTTTTCTTGATGCATTTAGATGGCTTCGTGCTATTAATCGCAGCTTAGGGCCATTATTGTTTTGCTTGCCATTAGCAAACCATGCATCCGGTTCCGTTGATCTTTATATCGATTTCGACCGAAATCAACTCATATTTCCAGCGGCACTCTTAGTTTTCCAAGTTGATCCCTGATTCAATCTTTCCTTTCCGAAGCATGCTTATGCATTGCATATCACATCCCGCATATCATGCCATGTTTTGCATCATGTTGCTTGCGCATTGCACCGTGGTTGACTGTGGTTCCTTTTGCTTGCGTTCTTGATTTTGGGTAGAGCCGGGAGACGAGTACATGATTGAGGAACCCGTCGAGTACGCTTATGAGGATCAAGCTTACGTTAACTCGGAGAACTTTGCAGGCAAGATGACCATACCCTCGAAATCACTTCTATCTTTTCTTGCTAGTTGCTCGCTCTATTGCTATACCTATGCCTCGATACCTACCACATGCTTTACCATGCCTCCCATATGGCCATGTCAAACCTCTAACCCACCTTGTCCTAGCAAACCGTTGTTTGTCTATGTTACCACTTTGCTCAGCCCCTCTTATAGCTTTGTTAGTTGCAGGTGAAGATTGGAGTTTGTTCCTTGTTGGAACATGTTTGTTGTTGGGATATCACTATTATATCTTGTTTACTTTAATGCATCTATATACTTGGTAAAGGGTGGAATGCTCGGCCTTATGCCTGGTGTTTTGTTCCACTCTTGCCGCCCTAGTTTCCGTCATACCGGTGTTATGTTCCTTGATTTTGCGTTCCTTACGCGATTGGGTTATAACGGGAACCTCTTGATAGTTCGCCTTGAACAAAACTCCTCCAGCAAGGCCCAACCTTGCTTTTACCATTTGCCGCCTAGCCTTTTTCCCTTGGGTTTCGCGGTCTCAAGGGCCATCTTTATTTTAACCCCCCGGGCCAGTGCTTCTCTAAGTGTTGGTCCAAGCTGAGCGACGTCCGGCGCCCCCTGGGCAACTAGGGTCTATGTCAACCCGATGTCTGGCTCATACGGTGTGCCCTGAGAACGAGATATGTGCAGCTCCTATCAGGATTTGTCGGCACATTCGGGTGGCTTTGCTGGTTTAGTTTTACCATTGTCGAGATGTCTTGTAATCGGGATTCCGAGTCTGATTGGGTCGTCCTGGGAGAAGGAATATCCTTCGTTGACCGTGAGAGCTTGTGATGGGCTAAGTTGGGACACCCCTGCAGGGATTGAACTTTCGAAAGCCGTGCCCGCGGTTATGGGCAGATGGGAATTTGTTAATGTCCGGTTGTAGAAAACCTGAAGATTATCTTAATTAAAATGAATCAACCACGTGTGTAACCGTGATGGTCTCTTTCCGGCGGGGTCCGAGAAGTGAACATGGTGTTGGAGTTATGCTTGACGCAGGTTGTTTTAGGATCACTTCTTGGTCATACCTTCTCGAACATGCTTTTCCTTCTCTTCTCACTCTCATTTGCGTATGTTAGCCACCATATATGCTTCGCTTGCTCCAGCTCCACATCTTACCTTAAAATGGATCAACAACGTGTGTAGCCGTGATGGTCTCTTTTCGGCGGAGTCCGGGAAGAGAACACGGTCTCGTGTTATGCTTGAACGTAAGTATTTCTAGGATCACTTCTTGATCATAGTTTCTCGACCGTGCCTTGCCTTCTCTTCTCGCTCTCTTTTGCGTATGTTAGCCACCATATATGCTAGTGCTTGCTGCAGCTCCACCGCATACCTTTTACCTACCTATAAGCTTAAATAGTCTTGATCGCGAGGGTGTGAGATTGCTGAGTCCCCGTGACTCACAGATTACTTCCAAAACAAGATGCAGGGACTGATGATACCATTCCAGGAGATGCGACTGAGCTCAAGTAGGAGTTCAATGAGGACTCAGGACGATACTACGTTTCCTTTCCAGACAATCAGTAGTGGAGCCCAGTTGGGGCGATCGGGGACATTATGCATTTGGGGTTGTCTTTATTTTGGTTCCGTAGTCGGACCTTGAGTGTATCTGGATAGTTGTAATGCTATATTTATGTATTGTGTGAAGTGGCGATTGTAAGCCAACTATGTACCTGTTTTCTTATTCAGTACATGGATGTGTAAAGATTACCCCTCTTGCGACATTGCCTACAATGCGGTTATGCCTCTAGTCGTGCTCCGACGCATGGGGGATATAGCCGCATCGTGGGTGTTACAGATGGCTTCTTATCTCTTTTTGGATCTCAATACAAAGTTCTCCCCCTCTCTTGTGGAGATCTATTCGATGTAATCTTCTTTTGCGATGTGTTTGTTGAGACCGATGAATTGTGGGTTTATGATCAAGTTTATGTATGAACAATATTTGAATCTTCTCTGAATTCTTTTATGTATGATTGGTTATCTTTGCAAGTCTCTTAGAATTATCAGTTTGGTTTGGCCTACTAGATTGATCTTTCTTGAATTGGGAGAAGTGCTTAGCTTTGGCTTCAATCTTGCGGCGTCCTTTCCTAGTGACAGTAGGGGCAGCAAGGCACGTATTGTATTGTTGCCATCGAGGATAACAAGATAGGGTTTATATCATATTGCATGAGTTTATCCCTCTACATCATGTCATCTTGCTTAAAGCGTTACTCTATTCTCTTGAACTGAATACTCTAGATGCATGCTGGATAGCGGTCGATGTGTGGAGTAATAGTAGTAGATGCATGCAGGAGCCGTTCTACTTGTCTTGGACGTGATGCCTATATACATGATCATACCTAGATATTCTCATAACTATGCTCAATTCTGTCAATTGCTCAACAGTAATTTGTTCACCCATCATATTACTTATGCTCTCGAGAGAAGCCTCTAGTGAAACCTATGGCCCCCGGGTCTATTTTCCATCATATTAATCTTCCAATACTTAGTTATTTCCTTTGCCATTTATTTTACTTGCATCTTTATTTCTCTTTATCATAAAAATACTAAAAATATTATCTTATCATATCTATCAGATCTCACTCTCATAGGTGACCGTGAAGGGATTGACAACCCCTTTATCGTGTTAGTTGCGAGGAGTTTATTTGTTTGTGTAGGTGCGTGGCCTCCTACTGGATTGATACCTTCGTTCTCAAAAACTGTGGGAAAGACTTATGCTGCTCTACTGCATCACCCTTTCCTCTTCAAGGGAAAACCAACACAGTGCTCAAGAGGTAGCAAGAAGGATTTCTAGCATCGTTGCCGGGGAGTCTACGCAAAAGTCAGCATACCAAGTACCCATCACAAAGCCTTATCTCCCGCATTAAATTATTTGCCATTTGCCTCTCGTTTTCCTCTCCCCCACTTCACCCTTGTCATTTTATTCGCCCTCTTTTCTGTTCGCCCTTTTTCCGTTTGCTTTAATGTCTTACTTGGCTCGTTTGCTTGTTTGATTGGAATAGTTGTTTATTTATTACTAAATAAAGAACCTAAGATCTATGGATCCACATCCACTTGCTAATATTTTTAAGATATCCAATTATGATGAACCAATTGCTAGTGAGTTTTGTGCACTAGATTATCTTTATAAGGTTTTGCTTGAAATTCGTGAATCTGAAAAGTGTGATGAATTACTTTATGAAGCGATTCATGATAGATCTTTGAATAAAAAGCACGATTGCAATGATTTTATTATAAATTCTATTTATGTAAAGTGTGATAATAATATTCAAAGCCCTAAGCTTGGGGATGCTAGTTTTGCTATGTCCTCTACTTGTTGCAATGATCATGATTGGGGTGATTCTTCTTATGATCTTGAAAATTTATTTAAGCCCCATGATGAATATGATATTGATAATAGTGTTTGCAATATTATTGAAAGTGGGTTTGGAAGAGTGTCAACTTTAGATGCCACATATTTGGATAATGTTCAATCTTATGAAGTTTTTGATAAAAGTGGGTTTGAAGAGGTCATGACTTTAGTTAATGTTAATCCCACTATTTTGAAAGAGTGTCAACTTTGCATGCACGTGGATCGTGTTGATTTTATGTGATAGCTATTTTGTTGAACTTGCTTATGATCCCACATGTAATTATTATGAGAGAGGAAAATATGGTGGTAGAAATTTCCATGTTACTAAATTACCTCTCATTATGTCGAGATTGCTATTGTTTCTTTCCGCTTCCTAGCATATGCTAGTTTTTGCTTGCCTTGATAATTTGTTTACCTATAAGATGCCTATGCATAGGAAGTATGTTAGACTTAGATGTGTTTGTCACGTGTTTTATGATGCTCTCTTTGTGCTTCAATTCTTGTCTTTCCTGTGAGCATCGTTGAAATCGTATGCCTAGCTATAAGGCTTTAAAGAAAAGCACTTGTTGGGAGACAACCCAATATTTATCCTTGCTGTTATTCAATAAATAATTTATCTAGCTTCTGTTTTGGTTGTGTCTTCTGTGTTTAATTAGTGTTTGTGCCAAGTAGAACCGTTGGGAAGACTTGGGGAAAGTCTTTTTAATCTTGCTATAAAAAAACTGAAACTTTAGAGCTCACGAGAACTGCTGCAATTTTTATTTGGAAAGTGCTATTTAGTTAATTCTTTTTGAAGATGATTAATAGATAAATTCCTCACGTACAGAAATTTATTTTAGAATTTTTGGGGTTCCAGATCTTGCGTTAGCTACAGATTACTACAGACTATTCTGTTTTTGACATATTCTGTTTTTCGTGTGTTGTTTGCTTATTTTGATGAATCTATGGCTAGTAAAAATATTTTATAAACCATAGGGAAGTTGGAACACAGTAGGTTTATCACCAATATAAATAAAGAATGATTTCATTACAATACCTTGAAGTGGTGTTTTATTTTCTTTCGCTAAGGGAGCTCACGAGATTTTCTACTTTAAGTTTTGTGTTGTGAAGTTTTCAAGTTTTGGGTAAAGATTTGATGGATTATGGAACAAGGAGTGGCAAAATCCTAAGCTTGGGGATGCCCATGGAACCCCAAGATAATATAAGGACACCTAAAAGCCAAAGCTTGGGGATGCCCCGGAAGGCATCCCCTCTTTCGTCTACTTCTATCGGTAACTTTACTTGGAGCTATATTTTTATTTACCACATGATATGTGTTTTGCTTGGAGCGTATTGTATTATTTGAGTCTTTATTTGTCAGTTTTCCACAATCATCATTGATGTACACACCTTTTTTAGAGAGACACTCATGATTCGGAAATTGTTAAAATACTCTATGTGCTTCACTTATATCTTTTGAGTTATATAGTTTTTGCTCTAGTACTTCACTTATATCTTTTAGAGCACGTTGGTAGATTTGTTTTATAGAAACCATTGTTCTCTCATGCTTCACTTAGAATATTTTGAGAGTCCTACAAAACAGCATGGCAATTTGCTTTAATTATGTTAGGCATTCAAGATTAATAATAAAATGTTCTTATGAGTGTGTTGAATACTATGAGAAGTTTGAAACTTGGTAATAGTTTTTAGATATGGAGATGGTGATTTAGAGTCGTGCTAGTTGGGTAGTTGTGAATTTGAGAAATGCTTGTGTTGAAGTTTGTGATTCCCATAGCATGCACGTATAGTGAACCGTTATGTTAAGAAGTCGGAGCATGATGTATTTATTGATTGTCCTCCTTATGGGTGGTGGTCAGGGACGAGCGATGGTCTTTTCCTACCAATCTATCCCCCTAGGAGCATGCGTGTAGTACTTTGCTTCGATAACTAATCGTTTTTTGCAATAAGTATGTGAGTTCTTCATGACTAATGTTGAGTCCATGGATTATACGCACTCTCACCCTTCCACCATTGCTAGCCTCTCTAATAACACGCACCTTTCGCCAGTATCATGCACCCACCATATAGCTTCCTCAAAAAATCCACCATACCTACATATCATGGCATTTCCATAGCCATTTCGAAATACATTGCCATGCAACTTTTCACCGTTTCATTTACTATGACACGCTCCATCATTGTCATATTGCTTCGCATGATCATGTAGTTGACATTTTAGTTGTGGCAAAGCCACCGTTCATAATTCTTTCATATAAGTCACTCATGCATCATTGCTATCCTGGTATATCGCCGGAGGCATTCATATATTGTCATACTTTGTTCTAGTATTGAGTTGTAATCATTGAGTTGTAAACAAATAGGAGTGTGATGATCATCATTCATAGAGTATTGTCCCAAAAAAAGGGAAAGGCCAAAAAAAAGAAGGCCCAAAAAAAGAATAAATAAATAAAAAGGGGCAATACTACTATCCTTTTTTCCACACTTGTGATTCAAAGTAGCACCATTATCTTCATGATAGAGAGTCTCTTATGCTATCACTTTCATATACTAGTGGGAATTTTTCATTACAGAACTTGGCTTGTATATTCCAATGATGGGCTTCCTAAAATGCCCTAGGTCTTCGTGAGCAAGCAAGTTGGATGCACACCCACTTAGTTCTTTTTTTTTGAGCTTTCATATATTTATATCTCTAGTGCATATGTTGCATGGCAATCCCTACTCACTCACATTGATATCTATTAATGGGCATCTCCATAGCCCGTTGATGCGCCTAGTTGATGTGAGACTATCTTCTCCTTTTTTTGTCTTCTCCACAACCACCATTCTATTCCACCTATAGTGCTATGTCCATGGCTCACGCTCATGTATTGCGTGAAGATTGAAAAGGTTTGAGAGCACCAAAAGTATGAAACAATTGCATGGCTTGTCATCGGAGTTGTGCATGATTTGAATACTTTGAGTGGTGAAGATGGAGCATAGCCAGACTATATGATTTTGTAGGGCTAACTTTCTTTGGCCATGTTATTTTGAAGAGATATAATTGCTTATTTAGTACGCTTGAAGTATTATTATTTCTATGTCAATATTAAAATTTTGTCTTGAATCTTTCGGATCTGAATATTCATACCACAATTAAGAGAATTACATTGAAATTATGCCAAGTAGCATTCCACATCAAAAATTCTGTTTTTATCATTTACCTACTCGAGGACGAGCAGGAATTAAGCTTGGGGATGCTTGATACGTCTGCAACGTATCTATAATTTTTATTGTTCCATGCTATATTATATCCTGTTTTGGACATTATTGGGCTTTATTATACACTTTTATATTATTTTGGGGACTAACCTATTAACCGGAGGCCTAGCCCAGAATTGCGGTTTTTGCCTAACTTAGGGTTTCGCAGAAAAAGAATATCAAACAGAGTCCAAATGGAATGAAACCTTCGGGAACGTGATTTTTGGAACGAACATGATCCAGAGGACTTGGACCCTACATCAAGCAATCAACCAGGAAGGCACGGGGTAGGGGGGACGCCTACCCCCCAGGCGCGCCCTCCACCCTCGTGGGGCCCATATTTCTCCACCGACGTACTCCTTCCTCCTATATATACCTACGTACCCCCAAACTACCAGATATTGAGCCAAAACCCTAATTCCACCGCCGTAACTTTCTGTATCCATGAGATCCCATCTTGGGGCCTTTTCCGGAGCTCCGCCGAAGGGGGTATCGATCATGGAGGGCTTCTACATCAACACCATAGCCTCTCCGGTGAAGTGTGAGTAGTTTACTTCAGATCTACGGCTCCATAGTTATGAGCTAGATGGCTTATTCTCTCTTTTTGGATCTCAATACAAAGTTCTCCCCCTCTCTTGTGGAGATCTATTCGATATAATCTTCTTTTGCGGTGTGTTTGTTGAGACCGATGAATTGTGGGTTTATGATCAAGTTTATCTATGAACAATATTTGAATCTTCTCTGAATTCTTTTATGTATGATTGGTTATCTTTGTAAGTCTCTTAGAATTATCAGTTTGGTTTGGCCTACTAGATTGATCTTTCTTGCGTTGGGAGAAGTGCTTAGCTTTGGGATCAATCTTGTGGCGTCCTTTCCCAGTGACAATAGGGGAGCAAGGCACGTATTGTATTGTTGCCATCGAGGATAACAAGATGGGGTTTATATCATATTGCATGAGTTTATCCCTCTACATCATGTCATCTTGCTTAAAGTGTTACTCTGTTCTCTTGAACTTAATACTCTAGATGCATGCTAGATAGCGGTTGATGTGTGGAGTAATAGTAGTAGATGCAGGCAGGTGTCAGTCTACTTGTCTTGGACGTGATGCCTATATATATGATCATGCCTAGATATTCTCATAAATATGCTCAATTCTGTCAATTGCTCAACAGTAATTTGTTCACCCACCATAATACTTATGCTCTCCAGAGAAGCCTCTTGTGAAACCTATGGCCCCCAGGTCTATTTTCCATCATATTAATCTTCCAATACTTAGTTATTTCCTTTGCCATTTATTTTACTTGCATCTTTATTTCTCTTTATCATAAAAATACCAAAAATATTATCTTACCATATCTATTAGATCTCACTCTCGTAGGTGACCGTGAAGGGATTGACAACCCCTTTATCGCGTTGGTTGCGAGGAGTTTATTTGTTTGTGTAGGTGCGAGGGACTCGTGTGTGGCCTCCTACTGGATTGATACCTTGGTTCTCAAAAACTAAGGGAAATACTTACGCTGCTCTACTGCATCACCCTTTCCTCTTCAAGGGAAAACCAGCGCAGTGCTCAAGAGGTAGCAGCGCCCCCAGCAGGTTAAGCTAGAGATGCAAGAGGATACATGCCGCAGGGACAGGCCCATGTGACCTGAGAATAGTGCAGCCCGAGGGGCGCTCCCATGTCACCTGGTTTTGTTGTTGAAGGAGCGTTGGGGTAGATGAAGGTGCGCGCTGAAGAAGCCGCTCCTCATGAGTCGTCGAGACCCTGAGCCTCAGGAGGCTCTGGGGCTTAGGTAACCTCCTGAGGAATGTCTCCTTCTCCACCAGGACCGCATGATGCCTGGCCTCCTAGGTCGCCATGATGCTCCGTAGATTGCGCAGGAGAGCGGCTGCCACACTCGCCAGGCCAAACGGCGTGCGAACATAGCTCTGAGGCGGACCCTCACACCGGCCAGCACGCGAAGGCCAGAAGCGCTCCTGAGATGCGGCCCTATTGAGTCTCGGGATGTCAATGCAGCTGCGCAGCTCGCCACCCACGCCTGGGTGGGGAGCTACACCAGGTGGGCGGCGGTCGCTGCGTATCGCCCTTGCTTCTTGAAGCTCCTGAGTGGCCTCGATGATGAACTCCTGAGCGTCGGGCGCTCCTTGCCCGGTGCCCTCTTGAGGGAAACATGCCGTGAAGCACGCCTCCATGTGGTGCCCGGGCACCTCCCTCGTGATGTTGGCCAGGTCTGAGGCCCTCTAGAAGAGAGCGCACGAGCCCTGCCCGAGGAGGACGCCGGGCGCACCTTCCTATGAGAGGGAGGGAGGCGCCCCAGGTGCGGGCGCCAATCCTAAGGTGGCACCGCTAGAGGCACCACTCCCCTGAGGACCAGCGCGGAGTAGCTGCTTCTTCTTCTTGGGGTTGGCCTCAGGAGGGTACTATGCACCTGCGCTGTCAGGCTCTTTGATTGCTGCGGCTTGGAAGGTGCGCTCGAGGGAGCACACCGCATCTGTTTCTTCGCAGGGGAATGTGATGATTCCGCCTCTTCCCGGCATCTTGAGGATGTTGTAGCTAGTGTTAGTCACTACCATGAATTTGGCAAACGCTGCGTACCCGAGGACGGCATTGTATGGCAGAGGGATGTGGGCGACGTCTAAGTCGATGAGCTCGGTGTGGTAGTTGTCGCACTGACCGAAGGTAACAAGGGGACGAATTTGCCCTATCGGGGTGGTGGAGCCATTGGTCACTCCTAAGAAAGGCTTGGTGGGCTGAAGCTGATCGTATGGCACTTGGAGGCTGTCGAATGTCTCGATGGACAAGAAACTGAGCCCTGCGCCACCGTCGATGAGGGTCTTTGTGACTTGGACATTGCTGATGATGGGTGAACAGAGGATCGGGAGGACGCCCGCGGTCGCCGCGCATTTGAGTTGGTCCGCCGAGCTGAAGGTGATGGCGTACTTGGACCATCTGAGTGGGCGTGTGGCCTCGAGCTTGGGGAGGGCTGCATTCACCTCGCGAAAGAACTACTTGAATATGCACTGGGAAGCCGGGGCCTGAGCACCACCCAAGATGCAGGCAATGGCGCACGGCTCCTAGAAGACCCCAGCACCTTCGCCCTAATGGTGGTTGTCGGTGTCAAAACCGGCGGATCTCGGGTAGGGAGTCCCGAACTATGCGTCTAAGGTGGATGGTAACAGGAGGCAGGGGACACGATGTTTTACCCAGGTTCGGGCCCTCTTGATGGAGGTAAAACCCTACGTCCTACTTGATTAATATTGATGATATGGGTAGTACAAGAGTAGATCTACCACGAGATCGGAGAGGCTAAACCCTAGAAGCTAGCATATGGTATGATTGTCTGTTGTTGTGTCCTACGGACTAAAACCCTCCGGTTTATATAGACACCGGAGAGGGATAGGGTTACACAAGGTCAGTTACAAAGGAGGAGATAACCATATCCGTACTGCCTAGCTTGCCTTCCACGCCAAGTAGAGTCCCATCCGGACACGGGACGAAGTCTTCAATCTTGTATCTTCATGTCCAACAGTCCGGCCAAAGGATATAGTCCGGCTGTCCGGAGACCCCTAATCTCGGACTCCCTCAGTAGCCCCTGAACCAGGCTTCAATGACGATGAGTACGGCGCGCAGTGTTGTCTTCGGCATTCCAAGGCGGGTTCCTCCTCCGAATACATCATGGAAGAATTTGAATACAAGGATAGTGTCCGACCCTGCAAAATAAGTTCCACATACCACCGTAGAGAGAATAATATTTCCACAAATCTAATTTGCCGACTTGTTTTGGCAATACGACATTAAGCCATGGCCTGCTGATTATTCGAAACGTTTCCTTTAACTAGCCCCGCACATAACGCGAGGCATTTTTGACACGTCTTGTCAAAGCAGAGATCGTGTTCCCCTTATTACGGGATTCTCATCAATACGGGCATGCGTAACCCAACCGCGCCATTGATTACAGCGCTCGGGGGATAAGCGAGTTTTACCAGGCTAGTGGGGGCTCATAGTTTCGGCCGCCCATATAAAGGGATAAGGATTCACCTTTTCATCCACGCCTTCTTCCTCCTTTGCTCATCCATTTTTGCACACTCGAGCTCTAGTGCCCAAGTCCGCATTTCCCACCTCGACCTTCTTCAACCATGTCCGGAGCGGGAGGCAGGTGGATGGTCTCCTCCGTCATGGAGGGACACATCAAGAAGCTGAGGAGAGCCGGATACCTGCCCGACGACATCGTGCACCGGCTCCCAGATGAGGGCAGCTCATCCCCACCCCCAGGCCCCATGAGAGGGTAGTGTTCCTTACCCATTTCCTCCGCAGACTGGGATTCCCTCTCCACCCATTCGTCCGGGGGCTCATGTTCTAATACGGCCTGGATTTCCACGATCTGGCCCCGAACTTCGTCCTCAACATCTCGGCGTTTATCGTCGTGTGCGAGGCCTTCCTCCGCATCAAGCCCCACTTCGGCTTATGGCTGAAGACCTTCAATGTCAACCAAAGGTAGTGAGCGGCCGCCAGGCGGAGTGCGGAGGCGCCATGGTGGGCAAGATGCCCAACGTCACATGGCTCAAGGGCTCCTTCATGGAGACCATAAAGGGGTGGCAATCGGGGTGGTTCTACATCACCGAGCCGCGTGACCCTAAATGGGCAGCGGCCCCTGAGTTCCGATCTGGCATCCCCACACGGCTCACCTCCTGGCAAGAGAAGGGCATGTCCTGGGGTATTTCGGGAGAGCTGACCGGACTCGAAACATGTATTCAAAACATGGTGAAGAAGAAGCTCAAACTCGTCAACGTAGTCCAGGTCATGCTCATCCGCCGGATCCTCCCGTGCCAACAACGAGCTTTCAACTTGTGGGAGTTCGACCCGGCCCAGCACCGAACTCTGAATAGGCTCTTTGACACAACTCACGAGGATGCCTAGAAGGTGCTATTCAAGGGTGCCGAGGTTCCCCCTCCCACTACCGAGGATCGCGGTTTCTGCGCGAAGCGCCAAGCCAACGTGGTAAGCTGTTTTACCTCTCACAAGATACTTGTTTTTCATAGCTTGACTCTATTCAGGATCTAAGCTCCCGTACCTTTGACAGGACTGGCAGGAGACGGCCGGACAAATCGACTGTCCGGCTCCTTTACCCAAAGGCCCAGCAGACGCTCTCCTGACGAAGATGCTGACTTCGGCTCCTTACAAGGTGACGGAGAAGACCAAGAAGGCCAAGGGAACCCGAAAGAGTTCCCGATGCCAGGCGTCATTGGACTCATCGTCCGATAACTCTACGACACACTCCTCCCCCGAGGACGAGGAGGGAGAAGAAGATGCTCCCCCTTCAGTTGGGGAGACAAGAAAAGGAAGGCCGCCCCAACTGGGGAGGCCGAAGGGTCCAAGAAGGGAAGGACTCTCCTTCCGGACAGTTCCACCACCGCCGCCGAAGGCGAAGACGAGTGGCTGCTAAGGGCCAAGCCCCTGGCGAAGTCGTAAGTATTCAGATGCCAGAGTAACTCATAGCATTCATTTGTCGCACTGTTTCCTCTAACGCTGAATTATGATTATGTAGACCACCACGAGCCCGTATCGACGTATCGTCGGACGGCTCCCTGGCTTGTCGGATATGGATAGCGATCCACTTCCGACCGCCACCTCCCCCTGCCCTACGGACAACGCTGACATATTGTTTCAAGAGGCACCTAGTCGAGGGGAGACAATCCCGGAGGAGCCTCAAGGCAACCTTCCGGCCTCCTGGAGCAGAGGGAGCAAGGCTCCCGAGGGCTCTGAGTTCGGCCCACAACCGAACACCGCACCAGAACTGTAACACCCCGGATATGACTTTCCCAATTTGTATTCCAACTCTTGCCGTTTTTGGCGTTAAGTTATTTTATTTTCTCGGGTTCGGGTTTTTGTCTCCGTGTGTTGTTGTCGTTGTCATGCATCTCATATCATGTCATCATGTGCATTGCATTTTCATACGTGTTCATCTCATGCATTTGAGCATTTTCCCCATTGTCCGTTTTGCATTCCGGCGCTCCGTTCTCCTCCGGTGGTCTTTTCTACCTTTCTTTCGTATGTGGGAATTAAACATTTCCGGATTGGACCAAGACTTGCCAAGTGGCCTTGGTTTACTACCGGTAGACCGCCTGTCAAGTTTCGTACCATTTGGACTTCGTTTGATACTCCAACGGTTAACCGAGGGACCGAAAAGGCCTCGTGTGTCTTGCAGCCCAACACCCCTCCAAGTTGGCCCGAAAACCACCAAAACCCTCTCCATCATCTAGAGCGTTCGATCACGATCGCGTGGCCGAAAACCGCACCTCATTTGGACTCTCCTAGCTCCCTCTATGCCTATAAATAGACCCCCTCCGAAATTCCGGATCTCCTCCCCCGAAACCCTAAAATCGCCCGCCGCCGATGGACAATGTCCGCCCCGGGCCGGACACACCGCGCCACTGCGCCCAGCCAGTGAGAGGCCGCCACTTGTCCTCCCCGCGCCTCCCAGCCGCGCGGCCCGCCAGGCCCATCGCGGGCCCCCACGAGCCCGTCCCACCGCCGCCACCGCACGGGCGCCACCACCCGCGGTCGCCCGACCGCACTAATGCCGCGCCGCCACGCCGGCCTCCCGCTTCGCTGCTCCGCCACGAGCCTCCGCCGATCGGAGCCAAGTCCGGCGCCGCAAGCCACCGCCCCGCCACTCGCCGCCCCACTCCGACGCCCTCCGTCCTCTCCTCGCCGGCGCCAAGTCCAGCTCTGGCGGATCCGGCGACACCAACTCCGGCGCCCCCAGGAACAGCTCCGACGATCTCCTCGGTTCGCGGACCGATCCGATCTGGAACCGGACAAACCCTAGATCCGTTCTCGGTTGACTTTTCCCTCTCTTCCCTAATTATTTTGCTATGTTCGTCATACTGTAACTCCTCATCCGTAGCTCCGTTTTTGGCATATAGCATATCAAAATGTTCATCTCAGAGAGCACATCATTTCATTCCATTGCATCATTTTCATTTGAGTTCATATTGATGCCCGAAATGCTGTTAGAAGAGTGCTACTTGAGATATTTGTCAGATCTGGTGCTCCATTTAGATATTTGTCATTTTTGCCATGATTATTGTGTGCATGATATGCCCATGAGCTCTACATGTGTTTTGTTAAGGGTTTTGCCATCTTTCCAGAGGTGCAACCCATGTATTTTTGTGAGGTGTGTGGTGACTAGCACAATCTTGCAAAGTGAGGCACTTGGTAATGCTGATTTCAGGGACTTAGCATTTCCACTAAGTCCTTGATCTGTTTATCTCATGTTGCCATATGTTCATGTTGTTTCCTAGTGATCCGTGCCTCTTTTGAGGATGATCAGTAAGGATGTTTTGTTGATCTTGTAGTGCTCTATCCATCCATGTCTTTGTTTGCAATTATGGAGCACTCTAGCTTGAGTCAATCAAGCTCTACTTTTGCTACTTCGTGAATCTGGGCAGATTGTCTACTTGTTAGCGATTTTGCCGAGGATGTTGTAGTTGATCCGTGCATGCTATGCTATTGTTCTTGCCATGTATACCTTGCATTTTGTGTATTCTTGATGGGTGTATGCTTATCTTGTCATGACTCGCTCCGTAGTGAGTGCATCAAGCTCGTAAACATGCCTACTTGATATCTGTTTTCAGCATGCTCCAGTTTTCACTAAGTCTGAGAACTGATTATGTTTTTGCCATGTTCACATGCTTGCAAATGTATTTTCTGATCCCTTTTTGCTCAAGGTCACTAAGGGACTTTTGTTAAGCTCTTTGAGTAGCTCCATGCCATGCTTTACTTTTCCATGTTCAGGTCATGTAGCATGTAGTTTTGTTCCTCCAAAGAGTACTACCTGATCTGAAATTCCAGACAAGTGTTTATTTCACGAAGTCTGACATCTGTTTACCATATGCATTTTTGCCATGCTTGTTTGAACCTGTTATTGGATGAATTGGCCGTAGCTCAGTGCTGGACTTTTGTTAATCATCTTGAATGCATCCCTGCCATGTATTTTTTTGTCTTGTTTGGGTGCTGTAGCATGTTCATCTTATTGCATTTAGATGACTACTTGCTGTAAATCGCAGACCGGTGTCATATTTGAATTGCTTGCCATTTCCAAAGCGTAGCTCCGATTCCGGCGTTCTTTATATCCTTTTCAAGCGATTTCATCTCATCTTTCCAGTGGCACACTTGATTTGCCAAGTTGAGGCCAGGTTCGTGCATCCCTTGTCAAATCTTGCATATGCATCCCGCATAGCATACCATCCTTGCATCATATTGTTTGATACTTGCACGTGGTTGATTGTGTCCTTGTTGCTTGTTTGTCTTGTTTGGGTAGATCCAGGAGACGAGTTCGCTGACGAGGAGCCCGTTGAGTGTGCTTTCGAGGATCCAGTCAACTCTGACCACTTTGCAGGCAAGATGATCATACCCTCGAAATCACTACTATCTTTGCTATGCTAGATTTCTCGCTCTTTTGCTATGCCAATGCTACGATGCCTACCACTTGCTTTCAAGCATCCCAAATTGCCATGTCAAACCTCTAAACCACCATGTCCTAGCAAACCGTTGATTGGCTATGTTACCGCTTTGCTCAGCCCCTCTTATATCATTGCTAGTTGCAGGTGAAGATTGGAGACCGTTCCTTGTTAGAACATTTTTTTTACTTGTTGGGATATCATTATTTTATCTTGTTATCTTAATGCATCTATATACTTGGTAAAGGGTGGAAGGCTCGGCCTCTCGCCTAGTGTTTTGTTCCACTCTTGTCGCCCTAGTTTCCGTCATATCGGTGTTATGTTCCCGGATTTTGCGTTCCTTACGCGGTTGGGTTATAATGGAAACCCCTTGATAGTTCGCCTTGATTAAAGATTTTCCAGCAATGCCCAACCTTGGTTTTACCATTTGCCACCTAGCCTCTTTTTCCCTTGGGTTTCCGGAGCCCGAGGGTCATCTTATTTTAGCCCCCCCGGGCCAGTGCTCCTCTGAGTGTTGGTCCAACCGAGCAATGTCCGGGGCTACCAGGGGCAACTCTGGGCTGGCCTACCCGACGTCTTGCTCATCCGGTGTGCCCTGAGAACGAGATATGTGCAGCTCCTATTGGGATTTGTCGGCACATCTGGGTGGTGTTGCTGGTCTTGTTTTAACCTATCGAAGTGTCTTGAAGAACCGAGGTACCGAGTCTGATCGGAACGTCTCGAGAGGAGGTCTATTCCTTTGTTGATCGTGAGAGCTTGTCATGGGCTAAGTTGGGACTCTCCTGCAGGGATTTGAACTTTCGAAGGCCGTGCCCGCGGTTATGGGCAGATGGGAATTTGTTAATGTCCGGTTGTAGATAACTCGAACCTTAACTTAATTAAAATGAATCAACAGTGTGAGTTACCGTGATGGTCTCTTCTCGGCGGAGTCCGGGAAGCGAACACGATGTTGGAGTAATGCTTGTGCAGGTTGTCCTCTAGTTTCTCGCTCGCGCTTTGCCTCCTCTTCTCGCTCTCTTTTGCGAACAGGATAGCCACCATATATGCTAGTCACTTGCTGCAGCTCCACATATTTACCTTGCCTTACCTATAAGCTTAAATAGTCTTGATCGCGAGGGTGCGACATTGCTGAGTCCCTGTGGCTCACAGATTACTATTACACCGGATGCAGGGCCTGACGATTCCGCTCCAGGTGACGCGCTCAAGCTCAAGTGGGAGTTCGACGAGGACTCTCAATGATACTATGTTTCCTTTCCTGATGATCAGTAGTGGTGCCCAGTTGGGGGTAATCAGGACCGTATCGCATGTTGGGTTATCTTCTATTTTGGCGCCGTAGTCGGGCCATGAGTGTTTGAATGATGTAATGTTATTTATGTACTTGATTGATGTGGCGAGTGTAAGCCAACTATGTTATCTCCCCTTTTATTATCTATATTACATGGGATGTTGTGAAGATTGCCTAACTTGCGACATATGCCTTCAATGCGATTATGTCTCTAAGTCGTGCCTCGACACGTGGGAGCTATAGTCACATCGAGGGTGTTACAAGAACCCCCAGTTGTTCCGGACTCGGATAGGCGGCCTCCTTCTAAAAGGGGCAACACGCCTGTCCCGGTGACCTCTGTCTATCCAGAGGCACCGGACAATCTGCTGGGAGCGCTTCGCAGCGCTTCCATCGACAAGGAGCACCGCAATATTATGAGTGCGATGGTCCAGAAGGTTCAGTCCGCCAAAAGCGGATTGACTGAAGCCTGTGCCAGCCTTCTAACAGGCTTTGAGGTAAGTGTTTGAAATATAGGAAAAATATTACCGCATAGACAGTAGCCCCTGATGCTCTATTCGGTGTTCAAAAAGAAAAGCCGAATAGAGGATCAAATAATACCGCAGGAGTCTATCATAAGTATGTCTATATGCATATGCAGGCTTCGTTGCTGGCCTCAGCCGTACTGACTGCGGAGGTCGCCACACTGAAGCAGGACCTCGAGGGGTCCAAGAAAGAGCTCGGCCTTGCCAAGAGGCAGCTCGAGGAGAACGAGGGTAAGTAATACCCTGTCTATAGATATGTATATATAAAAGAAGACGCGATTGCAAAATGACAGGATCACCATATATTTGCCAGGGGCCACGACCGAGGTGGCGATCCTGAAGCAAGCGCTATCCGAGGCCGAAGACAAAGCGGCCAAGGAGCGCACCGAGCGGGAAAGGCAAGAGGCACGGGTGGGCGAGGTGCAGCAAGAGCTCCAAGCTCTCGTGTCGAAGCATGAGGCATTGGAGCGTGACTCGAAGATGCGAGAGTCCGAGCTTCCCGCCGCCCGTGAAAGTGCAAAGAGTGCCAAGGCCGAAGCACAGAAGGCCCTCCAGGAGATTGATGCAATGAAGAAGATAGCGGCGGGTAAGGCATTCTATATGCAAAGCAAGCATGTGAAAGTAAATTACCTGTTACTTACCCGAATCCGGAGCTCTCCAGGAGCATTCGCAGATTTGCCCCGCAGCGTGTCGGATGCCGCAACTTTTTACCAGACCGAGGAGGGAAGCTCAACGGAGAAGTTGTTCTGGGCCCAATATACTGGGACCGAACACCCGGTGCCTATGAGCGAGCAGCTAAAGCAGCTGGTCGAGCTACACAAGGCGGCCGAACAGGCCATGAAGGGCTTTATAGTCCAGCTGTGGCCTGGCGACGCCCTTTCGAGCAGCTACTTCAGCCTGGTGAGGCGGCTTGTGGATGCCTGCCCACGGCTAGAAGTCGTCAAGCGGTCCGTCTGCATCGAAGGTGCACGCCGGGCTTTCGCCTGTGTAAAGGTGCAGTGGGCCAAGCTAGACGCCGTGAAGCTGATCAAGGAAGGACCGCCGCAAGGCAAGGAGCATCGCACCCCCGAAATTTATTATGAGTGTCTCCTGAAGGGTGCCCGTCTTGTAGCAGATGAATGTCCAAAGGATGTAATATTTGAGTAAACTTGCTCGTGTGATCCTGTATGATGAAAAATTGTTTCATATGCGCTATGCAATGCTTGTTTGAATTTAAAATATTACCTTCTGTTTGGCTAATAATGCTTTATCACTCTCACTTAGCCATAGAATCCTATAATTTTAAATATTACCTTCTTGTTTGAATTTAAAACAAGGCAAGCGGACTAATAATGCTTTATCACTCTCACTTAGCCATAGAATTCTATAATTTTAAATTTCGGCGAAGCCCCTGGTATTCGGAAGGCCGAATTCGGGGCGCGATACACACCTTTAAGCCGGACAGGACCGGCTCCAAGCTCTAAGCGGCATAAGTCTTTAGGGACTCGAAACCTTGCCGAACTACGACTTGTCTCTCGCCTTATCATGACAGTCAGTTTTAGCTTTCTCTACTGAGGTGCTTAGCCCAGTAGAACCAAGGCACAATCGCAGTAGTTCTCCTAGTGCTACCTTAGCCGATAGAGCGGAACGTAAGGTACTAAAACATAGGAGCCGGGCAAACCCAACATTTGACCAAAGACATGATTCAGAGCTGATGCATACAATGCTATAAGTTCGGGGTGCTGCACTTGTGAAAGTGTTCGGACTTCTCACACCATAATGTGGGGTACTTAAGGCCTTGGTGTCACTACTAGGGAAAAGCCTAGCAGCAGCGCGGGTTTTCGGCCTTTTAGTAGCGCGGGGGCCGGTGCTACTAATAAGGCGCTACAGCTAACGTATAGCAGTAGCACTGGTCCACCCGCGCTACTGCTACACAAGTGTTGCAGCAGCGCTCTTAAAGGAACCTCGTTGCTGCTAATAGCTATAGCGCGCTTCCCCTGTGCGCGCTACTGCTACAACCGCGCTGCTGCTAACTTTTCTCCACTCGCTACTGCTAATTTTAGTAGTTTTTTGTTTTTTCGGCATATTTGTTTTGTATTTGAACAGGCTTTATAGAAGAATCTTTAGCACATACAAATGTCATCATGATACACATACAAATGCCTGCGAGACCACAAATGTAATCATAGCATATACATACAAATAGTCTCGTCATAATCATCATCCAACACAAAGTGGTATCTTGTCATCATCTCGAAAATAGCGATACATGCAAGTCTCGAATACTTGCAACTACAACGTCATCCATCTAAACATAGGTATACGCGAGAAGAGCTATCACTATGAGTGAGAGCGGAACTATGCAGTACATGAGATGGCGGTTACGAGTCCTCTCTCGCGCTAGCGTGAACCTCAAGTAACTAGCTTCTCCTTCTTGTCTGCTTTTGAATCCTTTATGGCTGGCGTCCGAGAACCCATTCACTTGCGCCTGACACTCATGCCACTCGTTGTACACCCACGGAACCTTCCCTTTGTACACGACATAGCAGTTCCATCTCGCCATCAAGAAACTAGGTACCTGTTAGAGATGCATGTTCATGAAGAGGATGTACAATCATATATATGCAACAAAATATACTAGAGAACACCGAAAAAGAAAGGGTTAGCAACTAGATGCAACTAGGGATCGTGGACATCACAAAGTTGCATCGCTACAAATAGTATACAAGTTCAACCGACACATATCATCATCATCGACATCATAAATCACTAGAAGTTCCATCCTTCCATATCATCGAGGATGGACCCTAGCTTCTTGAATGGAGTGAGGTCTAGACGTTGCATGCCTATGCGAGTTCGGACGTCAGCTCGCGATATAGGGCCGTGGTGGAACATCCCCTTCTCATCGACGACTTCTTTCATGATGATCGTCGCAATGTTGCTTTGGATGCGAAAGAAGTCATCTCTAAGTTTATAATCCGCTTCTCCATGAGATTCTAGCCACCTGTGGATATTATCATCATTTCTGCTTCTCATGCGAAGCTTTTGGTGATCCGTGTTGAACTGAATCATGAGATGGAGGATGTAGAATCCATCCTTCTTGCTTGGTTTTGGGACTTGGATGCAGGAGAAGTTAGTTTTATGCGCGAAACCCATCTTCTTGTTCCTTTGTTTCCTGATCTGCATGTGGCCCCCTCTAAAGCTGAAGCCTTGGAGAGCATCATCTAGAATATTCATTATGTGGGTGTAGTCTTCTTTCTTGTAGTCTCTGGAAGGGTCAAAATACACGGCGTGGGAGACTTGCGGATAAAGAACGATAAGGACGGCACGCCCGTTGCTGCAGGGAAAAGACACCTCAAATTATTCCCCATAGAGAGATAAGGAATGATTGAAATGTATGAAAGGGTTGTTCGAAACTGACTTACTTTGGATGATAAGGCACGAGGACAATTTCGGCATGACCTTTGCTAAAAAATGGACATATCGAGCGCCTGAAATTCACCGGAACGGAAATGAATCAACATTTCGGTGTAACATAGGCAACTCGGATCATTTACCAAAACATGACATATCCACATATCACATGTCCAGTTCAAATTTGCATATAAATTCAGCAAATTTTGAAACCTATCTAAATTCATAACTAAATAGATAACCTAATTAACATAACTAAAACCTAAGTAAATTAACCCTAGCTAGCAGAGAGAGAGAGAGGGGGTGGTTTACAGAGGGTGCAGGGCGAGGAGGCAGGCCCGACGACGGCCGAGGTTGGGAGGGGAGGAAGCAGAGG